>NW_028227650.1:0-98872 GCF_978045245.1 Mus caroli
GCACAGTGTAGTACATAGTATATGAGTGAGTTGCACTGAAAAACTTAGAATATAAGAAACGCACAGTGTAGTACATAGTATATGAGTGAGTTGCACTGAAAAACTTAGAATATAAGAAACGCACAGTGTAGTACATAGTATATGAGTGAGTTGCACTGAAAAACTTAGAATATAAGAAACGCACAGTGTAGTACATAGTATATGAGTGAGTTGCACTGAAAAACTTAGAATATAAGAAACGCACAGTGTAGTACATAGTATATGAGTGAGTTGCACTGAAAAACTTAGAATATAAGAAACGCACAGTGTAGTACATAGTATATGAGTGAGTTGCACTGAAAAACTTAGAATATAAGAAACGCACAGTGTAGTACATAGTATATGAGTGAGTTGCACTGAAAAACTTAGAATATAAGAAACGCACAGTGTAGTACATAGTATATGAGTGAGTTGCACTGAAAAACTTAGAATATAAGAAACGCACAGTGTAGTACATAGTATATGAGTGAGTTGCACTGAAAAACTTAGAATATAAGAAACGCACAGTGTAGTACATAGTATATGAGTGAGTTGCACTGAAAAACTTAGAATATAAGAAACGCACAGTGTAGTACATAGTATATGAGTGAGTTGCACTGAAAAACTTAGAATATAAGAAACGCACAGTGTAGTACATAGTATATGAGTGAGTTGCACTGAAAAACTTAGAATATAAGAAACGCACAGTGTAGTACATAGTATATGAGTGAGTTGCACTGAAAAACTTAGAATATAAGAAACGCACAGTGTAGTACATAGTATATGAGTGAGTTGCACTGAAAAACTTAGAATATAAGAAACGCACAGTGTTAGTACATAGTATATGAGTGAGTTGCACTGAAAAACTTAGAATATAAGAAACGCACAGTGTAGTACATAGTATATGAGTGAGTTGCACTGAAAAACTTAGAATATAAGAAACGCACAGTGTAGTACATAGTATATGAGTGAGTTGCACTGAAAAACTTAGAATATAAGAAACGCACAGTGTAGTACATAGTATATGAGTGAGTTGCACTGAAAAACTTAGAATATAAGAAACGCACAGTGTAGTACATAGTATATGAGTGAGTTGCACTGAAAAACTTAGAATTACTGAAACCGCATTACACGAAATGCACAGTGTAGTACATAGTATATGAGTGAGTTGCACTGAAAAACTTAGAATATAAGAAACGCACAGTGTAGTACATAGTATATGAGTGAGTTGCACTGAAAAACTTAGAATATAAGAAACGCACAGTGTAGTACATAGTATATGAGTGAGTTGCACTGAAAAACTTAGAATATAAGAAACGCACAGTGTAGTACATAGTATATGAGTGAGTTGCACTGAAAAACTTAGAATATAAGAAACGCACAGTGTAGTACATAGTATATGAGTGAGTTGCACTGAAAAACTTAGAATATAAGAAACGCACAGTGTAGTACATAGTATATGAGTGAGTTGCACTGAAAAACTTAGAATATAAGAAACGCACAGTGTAGTACATAGTATATGAGTGAGTTGCACTGAAAAACTTAGAATATAAGAAACGCACAGTGTAGTACATAGTATATGAGTGAGTTGCACTGAAAAACTTAGAATTTACTGAAAAACCCGCATTACACGAAATGCACAGTGTAGTACATAGTATATGAGTGAGTTGCACTGAAAAACTTAGAATATAAGAAACGCACAGTGTAGTACATAGTATATGAGTGAGTTGCACTGAAAAACTTAGAATATAAGAAACGCACAGTGTAGTACATAGTATATGAGTGAGTTGCACTGAAAAACTTAGAATATAAGAAACGCACAGTGTAGTACATAGTATATGAGTGAGTTGCACTCAAAAACTTAGAATATAAGAAACGCACAGTGTAGTACATAGTATATGAGTGAGTTGCACTCAAAAACTTAGAATATAAGAAACGCACAGTGTAGTACATAGTATATGAGTGAGTTGCACTGAAAAACTTAGAATATAAGAAACGCACAGTGTAGTACATAGTATATGAGTGAGTTGCACTGAAAAACTTAGAATATAAGAAACGCACAGTGTAGTACATAGTATATGAGTGAGTTGCACTGAAAAACTTAGAATATAAGAAACGCACAGTGTAGTACATAGTATATGAGTGAGTTGCACTGAAAAACTTAGAATATAAGAAACGCACAGTGTAGTACATAGTATATGAGTGAGTTGCACTGAAAAACTTAGAATATAAGAAACGCACAGTGTAGTACATAGTATATGAGTGAGTTGCACTGAAAAACTTAGAATATAAGAAACGCACAGTGTAGTACATAGTATATGAGTGAGTTGCACTGAAAAACTTAGAATATAAGAAACGCACAGTGTAGTACATAGTATATGAGTGAGTTGCACTGAAAAACTTAGAATATAAGAAACGCACAGTGTAGTACATAGTATATGAGTGAGTTGCACTGAAAAACTTAGAATATAAGAAACGCACAGTGTAGTACATAGTATATGAGTGAGTTGCACTGAAAAACTTAGAATATAAGAAACGCACAGTGTAGTACATAGTATATGAGTGAGTTGCACTTGAAAAACTTAGAATATAAGAAACGCACAGTGTAGTACATAGTATATGAGTGAGTTGCACTGAAAAACTTAGAATATAAGAAACGCACAGTGTAGTACATAGTATATGAGTGAGTTGCACTGAAAAACTTAGAATATAAGAAACGCACAGTGTAGTACATAGTATATGAGTGAGTTGCACTGAAAAACTTAGAATATAAGAAACGCACAGTGTAGTACATAGTATATGAGTGAGTTGCACTGAAAAACTTAGAATATAAGAAACGCACAGTGTAGTACATAGTATATGAGTGAGTTGCACTGAAAAACTTAGAATATAAGAAACGCACAGTGTAGTACATAGTATATGAGTGAGTTGCACTGAAAAACTTAGAATATAAGAAACGCACAGTGTAGTACATAGTATATGAGTGAGTTGCACTGAAAAACTTAGAATATAAGAAACGCACAGTGTAGTACATAGTATATGAGTGAGTTGCACTGAAAAACTTAGAATATAAGAAACGCACAGTGTAGTACATAGTATATGAGTGAGTTGCACTGAAAAACTTAGAATATAAGAAACGCACAGTGTAGTACATAGTATATGAGTGAGTTGCACTGAAAAACTTAGAATATAAGAAACGCACAGTGTAGTACATAGTATATGAGTGAGTTGCACTGAAAAACTTAGAATATAAGAAACGCACAGTGTAGTACATAGTATATGAGTGAGTTGCACTGAAAAACTTAGAATATAAGAAACGCACAGTGTAGTACATAGTATATGAGTGAGTTGCACTGAAAAACTTAGAATATAAGAAACGCACAGTGTAGTACATAGTATATGAGTGAGTTGCACTGAAAAACTTAGAATATAAGAAACGCACAGTGTAGTACATAGTATATGAGTGAGTTGCACTGAAAAACTTAGAATATAAGAAACGCACAGTGTAGTACATAGTATATGAGTGAGTTGCACTGAAAAACTTAGAATATAAGAAACGCACAGTGTAGTACATAGTATATGAGTGAGTTGCACTGAAAAACTTAGAATATAAGAAACGCACAGTGTAGTACATAGTATATGAGTGAGTTGCACTGAAAAACTTAGAATATAAGAAACGCACAGTGTAGTACATAGTATATGAGTGAGTTGCACTGAAAAACTTAGAATATAAGAAACGCACAGTGTAGTACATAGTATATGAGTGAGTTGCACTGAAAAACTTAGAATATAAGAAACGCACAGTGTAGTACATAGTATATGAGTGAGTTGCACTGAAAAACTTAGAATATAAGAAACGCACAGTGTAGTACATAGTATATGAGTGAGTTGCACTGAAAAACTTAGAATATAAGAAACGCACAGTGTAGTACATAGTATATGAGTGAGTTGCACTGAAAAACTTAGAATATAAGAAACGCACAGTGTAGTACATAGTATATGAGTGAGTTGCACTGAAAAACTTAGAATATAAGAAACGCACAGTGTAGTACATAGTATATGAGTGAGTTGCACTGAAAAACTTAGAATATAAGAAACGCACAGTGTAGTACATAGTATATGAGTGAGTTGCACTGAAAAACTTAGAATTTACTGAAAAACCCGCATACACGAAATGCAGAGTGTAGTACATAGTATATGAGTGAGTTGCACTGAAAAACTTAGAATATAAGAAACGCACAGTGTAGTACATAGTATATGAGTGAGTTGCACTGAAAAACTTAGAATATAAGAAACGCACAGTGTAGTACATAGTATATGAGTGAGTTGCACTGAAAAACTTAGAATATAAGAAACGCACAGTGTAGTACATAGTATATGAGTGAGTTGCACTGAAAAACTTAGAATATAAGAAACGCACAGTGTAGTACATAGTATATGAGTGAGTTGCACTGAAAAACTTAGAATATAAGAAACGCACAGTGTAGTACATAGTATATGAGTGAGTTGCACTGAAAAACTTAGAATATAAGAAACGCACAGTGTAGTACATAGTATATGAGTGAGTTGCACTGAAAAACTTAGAATATAAGAAACGCACAGTGTAGTACATAGTATATGAGTGAGTTGCACTGAAAAACTTAGAATATAAGAAACGCACAGTGTAGTACATAGTATATGAGTGAGTTGCACTGAAAAACTTAGAATATAAGAAACGCACAGTGTAGTACATAGTATATGAGTGAGTTGCACTGAAAAACTTAGAATTTACTGAAAAACCCGCATTACACGAAATGCACAGTGTAGTACATAGTATATGAGTGAGTTGCACTGAAAAACTTAGAATATAAGAAACGCACAGTGTAGTACATAGTATATGAGTGAGTTGCACTGAAAAACTTAGAATATAAGAAACGCACAGTGTAGTACATAGTATATGAGTGAGTTGCACTGAAAAACTTAGAATATAAGAAACGCACAGTGTAGTACATAGTATATGAGTGAGTTGCACTCAAAAACTTAGAATATAAGAAACGCACAGTGTAGTACATAGTATATGAGTGAGTTGCACTGAAAAACTTAGAATATAAGAAACGCACAGTGTAGTACATAGTATATGAGTGAGTTGCACTGAAAAACTTAGAATATAAGAAACGCACAGTGTAGTACATAGTATATGAGTGAGTTGCACTGAAAAACATAGAATATAAGAAACGCACAGTGTAGTACATAGTATATGAGTGAGTTGCACTGAAAAACTTAGAATATAAGAAACGCACAGTGTAGTACATAGTATATGAGTGAGTTGCACTGAAAAACTTAGAATATAAGAAACGCACAGTGTAGTACATAGTATATGAGTGAGTTGCACTCAAAAACTTAGAATATAAGAAACGCACAGTGTAGTACATAGTATATGAGTGAGTTGCACTCAAAAACTTAGAATATAAGAAACGCACAGTGTAGTACATAGTATATGAGTGAGTTGCACTGAAAAACTTAGAATATAAGAAACGCACAGTGTAGTACATAGTATATGAGTGAGTTGCACTGAAAAACTTAGAATATAAGAAACGCACAGTGTAGTACATAGTATATGAGTGAGTTGCACTGAAAAACTTAGAATATAAGAAACGCACAGTGTAGTACATAGTATATGAGTGAGTTGCACTGAAAAACTTAGAATTTACTGAAAACCCGCATTACACGAAATGCACAGTGTAGTACATAGTATATGAGTGAGTTGCACTGAAAAACTTAGAATATAAGAAACGCACAGTGTAGTACATAGTATATGAGTGAGTTGCACTGAAAAACTTAGAATATAAGAAACGCACAGTGTAGTACATAGTATATGAGTGAGTTGCACTGAAAAACTTAGAATATAAGAAACGCACAGTGTAGTACATAGTATATGAGTGAGTTGCACTGAAAAACTTAGAATATAAGAAACGCACAGTGTAGTACATAGTATATGAGTGAGTTGCACTGAAAAACTTAGAATATAAGAAACGCACAGTGTAGTACATAGTATATGAGTGAGTTGCACTGAAAAACTTAGAATATAAGAAACGCACAGTGTAGTACATAGTATATGAGTGAGTTGCACTGAAAAACTTAGAATATAAGAAACGCACAGTGTAGTACATAGTATATGAGTGAGTTGCACTGAAAAACTTAGAATTTACTGAAAAACCCGCATTACACGAAATGCACAGTGTAGTACATAGTATATGAGTGAGTTGCACTGAAAAACTTAGAATATAAGAAACGCACAGTGTAGTACATAGTATATGAGTGAGTTGCACTGAAAAACTTAGAATATAAGAAACGCACAGTGTAGTACATAGTATATGAGTGAGTTGCACTGAAAAACTTAGAATATAAGAAACGCACAGTGTAGTACATAGTATATGAGTGAGTTGCACTGAAAAACTTAGAATATAAGAAACGCACAGTGTAGTACATAGTATATGAGTGAGTTGCACTCAAAAACTTAGAATATAAGAAACGCACAGTGTAGTACATAGTATATGAGTGAGTTGCACTGAAAAACT
Organism: Mus caroli; assembly: GCF_978045245.1. Lineage (NCBI taxonomy): Eukaryota > Metazoa > Chordata > Mammalia > Rodentia > Muridae > Mus > Mus caroli. Next base: position 6,576 of record NW_028227650.1, read on the forward strand.
TAGAATATAAGAAACGCACAGTGTAGTACATAGTATATGAGTGAGTTGCACTGAAAAACATAGAATATAAGAAACGCACAGTGTAGTACATAGTATATGAGTGAGTTGCATTGAAAAACTTAGAATATAAGAAACGCACAGTGTAGTACATAGTATATGAGTGAGTTGCACTGAAAAACTTAGAATATAAGAAACGCACAGTGTAGTACATAGTATATGAGTGAGTTGCACTGAAAAACTTAGAATATAAGAAACGCACAGTGTAGTACATAGTATATGAGTGAGTTGCACTGAAAAACTTAGAATATAAGAAACGCACAGTGTAGTACATAGTATATGAGTGAGTTGCACTGAAAAACTTAGAATTTACTGAAAAACCCGCATTACACGAAATGCACAGTGTAGTACATAGTATATGAGTGAGTTGCACTGAAAAACTTAGAATATAAGAAACGCACAGTGTAGTACATAGTATATGAGTGAGTTGCACTGAAAAACTTAGAATATAAGAAACGCACAGTGTAGTACATAGTATATGAGTGAGTTGCACTGAAAAACTTAGAATATAAGAAACGCACAGTGTAGTACATAGTATATGAGTGAGTTGCACTCAAAAACTTAGAATATAAGAAACGCACAGTGTAGTACATAGTATATGAGTGAGTTGCACTCAAAAACTTAGAATATAAGAAACGCACAGTGTAGTACATAGTATATGAGTGAGTTGCACTCAAAAACTTAGAATATAAGAAACGCACAGTGTAGTACATAGTATATGAGTGAGTTGCACTGAAAAACTTAGAATATAAGAAACGCACAGTGTAGTACATAGTATATGAGTGAGTTGCACTCGAAAAACTTAGAATATAAGAAACGCACAGTGTAGTACATAGTATATGAGTGAGTTGCACTCAAAAACTTAGAATATAAGAAACGCACAGTGTAGTACATAGTATATGAGTGAGTTGCACTGAAAAACTTAGAATATAAGAAACGCACAGTGTAGTACATAGTATATGAGTGAGTTGCACTGAAAAACTTAGAATATAAGAAACGCACAGTGTAGTACATAGTATATGAGTGAGTTGCACTGAAAAACTTAGAATATAAGAAACGCACAGTGTAGTACATAGTATATGAGTGAGTTGCACTGAAAAACTTAGAATATAAGAAACGCACAGTGTAGTACATAGTATATGAGTGAGTTGCACTGAAAAACTTAGAATATAAGAAACGCACAGTGTAGTACATAGTATATGAGTGAGTTGCACTGAAAAACTTAGAATATAAGAAACGCACAGTGTAGTACATAGTATATGAGTGAGTTGCACTGAAAAACTTAGAATATAAGAAACGCACAGTGTAGTACATAGTATATGAGTGAGTTGCACTGAAAAACTTAGAATATAAGAAACGCACAGTGTAGTACATAGTATATGAGTGAGTTGCACTGAAAAACTTAGAATATAAGAAACGCACAGTGTAGTACATAGTATATGAGTGAGTTGCACTGAAAAACTTAGAATATAAGAAACGCACAGTGTAGTACATAGTATATGAGTGAGTTGCACTGAAAAACTTAGAATATAAGAAACGCACAGTGTAGTACATAGTATATGAGTGAGTTGCACTGAAAAACTTAGAATATAAGAAACGCACAGTGTAGTACATAGTATATGAGTGAGTTGCACTGAAAAACTTAGAATATAAGAAACGCACAGTGTAGTACATAGTATATGAGTGAGTTGCACTGAAAAACTTAGAATATAAGAAACGCACAGTGTAGTACATAGTATATGAGTGAGTTGCACTGAAAAACTTAGAATATAAGAAACGCACAGTGTAGTACATAGTATATGAGTGAGTTGCACTGAAAAACTTAGAATATAAGAAACGCACAGTGTAGTACATAGTATATGAGTGAGTTGCACTGAAAAACTTAGAATATAAGAAACGCACAGTGTAGTACATAGTATATGAGTGAGTTGCACTGAAAAACTTAGAATATAAGAAACGCACAGTGTAGTACATAGTATATGAGTGAGTTGCACTGAAAAACTTAGAATATAAGAAACGCACAGTGTAGTACATAGTATATGAGTGAGTTGCACTGAAAAACTTAGAATATAAGAAACGCACAGTGTAGTACATAGTATATGAGTGAGTTGCACTGAAAAACTTAGAATATAAGAAACGCACAGTGTAGTACATAGTATATGAGTGAGTTGCACTGAAAAACTTAGAATATAAGAAACGCACAGTGTAGTACATAGTATATGAGTGAGTTGCACTGAAAAACTTAGAATATAAGAAACGCACAGTGTAGTACATAGTATATGAGTGAGTTGCACTGAAAAACTTAGAATATAAGAAACGCACAGTGTAGTACATAGTATATGAGTGAGTTGCACTGAAAAACTTAGAATATAAGAAACGCACAGTGTAGTACATAGTATATGAGTGAGTTGCACTGAAAAACTTAGAATATAAGAAACGCACAGTGTAGTACATAGTATATGAGTGAGTTGCACTGAAAAACTTAGAATTTACTGAAAAACCCGCATTACACGAAATGCACAGTGTAGTACATAGTATATGAGTGAGTTGCACTGAAAAACTTAGAATATAAGAAACGCACAGTGTAGTACATAGTATATGAGTGAGTTGCACTGAAAAACTTAGAATATAAGAAACGCACAGTGTAGTACATAGTATATGAGTGAGTTGCACTGAAAAACTTAGAATATAAGAAACGCACAGTGTAGTACATAGTATATGAGTGAGTTGCACTCAAAAACTTAGAATATAAGAAACGCACAGTGTAGTACATAGTATATGAGTGAGTTGCACTCAAAAACTTAGAATATAAGAAACGCACAGTGTAGTACATAGTATATGAGTGAGTTGCACTGAAAAACTTAGAATATAAGAAACGCACAGTGTAGTACATAGTATATGAGTGAGTTGCACTGAAAAACTTAGAATATAAGAAACGCACAGTGTAGTACATAGTATATGAGTGAGTTGCACTGAAAAACTTAGAATATAAGAAACGCACAGTGTAGTACATAGTATATGAGTGAGTTGCACTGAAAAACTTAGAATATAAGAAACGCACAGTGTAGTACATAGTATATGAGTGAGTTGCACTGAAAAACTTAGAATATAAGAAACGCACAGTGTAGTACATAGTATATGAGTGAGTTGCACTGAAAAACTTAGAATATAAGAAACGCACAGTGTAGTACATAGTATATGAGTGAGTTGCACTGAAAAACTTAGAATATAAGAAACGCACAGTGTAGTACATAGTATATGAGTGAGTTGCACTGAAAAACTTAGAATATAAGAAACGCACAGTGTAGTACATAGTATATGAGTGAGTTGCACTGAAAAACTTAGAATATAAGAAACGCACAGTGTAGTACATAGTATATGAGTGAGTTGCACTGAAAAACTTAGAATATAAGAAACGCACAGTGTAGTACATAGTATATGAGTGAGTTGCACTGAAAAACATAGAATATAAGAAACGCACAGTGTAGTACATAGTATATGAGTGAGTTTCACTGAAAAACTTTGAATATAAGAAACGCACAGTGTAGTAGATAGTATATGAGTGAGTTGCACTGAAAAACTTAGAATATAAGAAACGCACAGTGTAGTACATAGTATATGAGTGAGTTGCACTGAAAAACTTAGAATATAAGAAACGCACAGTGTAGTACATAGTATATGAGTGAGTTGCACTGAAAAACTTAGAATATAAGAAACGCACAGTGTAGTACATAGTATATGAGTGAGTTGCACTGAAAAACTTAGAATATAAGAAACGCACAGTGTAGTACATAGTATATGAGTGAGTTGCACTGAAAAACTTAGAATATAAGAAACGCACAGTGTAGTACATAGTATATGAGTGAGTTGCACTGAAAAACTTAGAATATAAGAAACGCACAGTGTAGTACATAGTATATGAGTGAGTTGCACTGAAAAACTTAGAATTTACTGAAAAACCCGCATTACACGAAATGCACAGTGTAGTACATAGTATATGAGTGAGTTGCACTGAAAAACTTAGAATATAAGAAACGCACAGTGTAGTACATAGTATATGAGTGAGTTGCACTGAAAAACTTAGAATATAAGAAACGCACAGTGTAGTACATAGTATATGAGTGAGTTGCACTGAAAAACTTAGAATATAAGAAACGCACAGTGTAGTACATAGTATATGAGTGAGTTGCACTGAAAAACTTAGAATATAAGAAACGCACAGTGTAGTACATAGTATATGAGTGAGTTGCACTCAAAAACTTAGAATATAAGAAACGCACAGTGTAGTACATAGTATATGAGTGAGTTGCACTCAAAAACTTAGAATATAAGAAACGCACAGTGTAGTACATAGTATATGAGTGAGTTGCACTCGAAAAACTTAGAATATAAGAAACGCACAGTGTAGTACATAGTATATGAGTGAGTTGCACTCGAAAAACTTAGAATATAAGAAACGCACAGTGTAGTACATAGTATATGAGTGAGTTGCACTGAAAAACTTAGAATATAAGAAACGCACAGTGTTACATAGTATATGAGTGAGTTGCACTGAAAAACTTAGAATATAAGAAACGCACAGTGTAGTACATAGTATATGAGTGAGTTGCACTGAAAAACTTAGAATATAAGAAACGCACAGTGTAGTACATAGTATATGAGTGAGTTGCACTGAAAAACTTAGAATATAAGAAACGCACAGTGTAGTACATAGTATATGAGTGAGTTGCACTGAAAAACTTAGAATATAAGAAACGCACAGTGTAGTACATAGTATATGAGTGAGTTGCACTGAAAAACTTAGAATATAAGAAACGCACAGTGTAGTACATAGTATATGAGTGAGTTGCACTGAAAAACTTAGAATATAAGAAACGCACAGTGTAGTACATAGTATATGAGTGAGTTTCATTGAAAAACTTAGAATATAAGAAACGCACAGTGTAGTACATAGTATATGAGTGAGTTGCACTGAAAAACTTAGAATATAAGAAACGCACAGTGTAGTACATAGTATATGAGTGAGTTGCACTGAAAAACTTAGAATATAAGAAACGCACAGTGTAGTACATAGTATATGAGTGAGTTGCACTGAAAAACTTAGAATATAAGAAACGCACAGTGTAGTACATAGTATATGAGTGAGTTGCACTCAAAAACTTAGAATATAAGAAACGCACAGTGTAGTACATAGTATATGAGTGAGTTGCACTCAAAAACTTAGAATATAAGAAACGCACAGTGTAGTACATAGTATATGAGTGAGTTGCACTGAAAAACTTAGAATATAAGAAACGCACAGTGTAGTAAATAGTATATGAGTGAGTTGCACTGAAAAACTTAGAATATAAGAAACGCACAGTGTAGTACATAGTATATGAGTGAGTTGCACTGAAAAACTTAGAATATAAGAAACGCACAGTGTAGTACATAGTATATGAGTGAGTTGCACTGAAAAACTTAGAATATAAGAAACGCACAGTGTAGTACATAGTATATGAGTGAGTTGCACTGAAAAACTTAGAATATAAGAAACGCACAGTGTAGTACATAGTATATGAGTGAGTTGCACTGAAAAACTTAGAATATAAGAAACGCACAGTGTAGTACATAGTATATGAGTGAGTTGCACTGAAAAACTTAGAATATAAGAAACGCACAGTGTAGTACATAGTATATGAGTGAGTTGCACTGAAAAACTTAGAATATAAGAAACGCACAGTGTAGTACATAGTATATGAGTGAGTTGCACTGAAAAACTTAGAATATAAGAAACGCACAGTGTAGTACATAGTATATGAGTGAGTTGCACTGAAAAACTTAGAATATAAGAAACGCACAGTGTAGTACATAGTATATGAGTGAGTTGCACTGAAAAACTTAGAATATAAGAAACGCACAGTGTAGTACATAGTATATGAGTGAGTTGCACTGAAAAACTTAGAATATAAGAAACGCACAGTGTAGTACATAGTATATGAGTGAGTTGCACTGAAAAACTTAGAATTTACTGAAAAACCCGCATTACACGAAATGCAGAGTGTAGTACATAGTATATGAGTGAGTTGCACTGAAAAACTTAGAATATAAGAAACGCACAGTGTAGTACATAGTATATGAGTGAGTTGCACTGAAAAACTTAGAATATAAGAAACGCACAGTGTAGTACATAGTATATGAGTGAGTTGCACTGAAAAACTTAGAATATAAGAAACGCACAGTGTAGTACATAGTATATGAGTGAGTTGCACTGAAAAACTTAGAATATAAGAAACGCACAGTGTAGTACATAGTATATGAGTGAGTTGCACTGAAAAACTTAGAATATAAGAAACGCACAGTGTAGTACATAGTATATGAGTGAGTTGCACTGAAAAACTTAGAATTTACTGAAAAACCCGCATTACACGAAATGCACAGTGTAGTACATAGTATATGAGTGAGTTGCACTGAAAAACTTAGAATATAAGAAACGCACAGTGTAGTACATAGTATATGAGTGAGTTGCACTGAAAAACTTAGAATATAAGAAACGCACAGTGTAGTACATAGTATATGAGTGAGTTGCACTGAAAAACTTAGAATATAAGAAACGCACAGTGTAGTACATAGTATATGAGTGAGTTGCACTGAAAAACTTAGAATATAAGAAACGCACAGTGTAGTACATAGTATATGAGTGAGTTGCACTCAAAAACTTAGAATATAAGAAACGCACAGTGTAGTACATAGTATATGAGTGAGTTGCACTGAAAAACTTAGAATATAAGAAACGCACAGTGTAGTACATAGTATATGAGTGAGTTGCACTGAAAAACTTAGAATATAAGAAACGCACAGTGTAGTACATAGTATATGAGTGAGTTGCACTGAAAAACTTAGAATATAAGAAACGCACAGTGTAGTACATAGTATATGAGTGAGTTGCACTGAAAAACTTAGAATATAAGAAACGCACAGTGTAGTACATAGTATATGAGTGAGTTGCACTCAAAAACTTAGAATATAAGAAACGCACAGTGTAGTACATAGTATATGAGTGAGTTGCACTCAAAAACTTAGAATATAAGAAACGCACAGTGTAGTACATAGTATATGAGTGAGTTGCACTCAAAAACTTAGAATATAAGAAACGCACAGTGTAGTACATAGTATATGAGTGAGTTGCACTCAAAAACTTAGAATATAAGAAACGCACAGTGTAGTACATAGTATATGAGTGAGTTGCACTCAAAAACTTAGAATATAAGAAACGCACAGTGTAGTACATAGTATATGAGTGAGTTGCACTGAAAAACTTAGAATATAAGAAACGCACAGTGTAGTACATAGTATATGAGTGAGTTGCACTGAAAAACTTAGAATATAAGAAACGCACAGTGTTAGTACATAGTATATGAGTGAGTTGCACTGAAAAACTTAGAATATAAGAAACGCACAGTGTAGTACATAGTATATGAGTGAGTTGCACTGAAAAACTTAGAATATAAGAAACGCACAGTGTAGTACATAGTATATGAGTGAGTTGCACTGAAAAACTTAGAATATAAGAAACGCACAGTGTAGTACATAGTATATGAGTGAGTTGCACTGAAAAACTTAGAATATAAGAAACGCACAGTGTAGTACATAGTATATGAGTGAGTTGCACTGAAAAACTTAGAATATAAGAAACGCACAGTGTAGTACATAGTATATGAGTGAGTTTCATTGAAAAACTTAGAATATAAGAAACGCACAGTGTAGTACATAGTATATGAGTGAGTTGCACTGAAAAACTTAGAATATAAGAAACGCACAGTGTAGTACATAGTATATGAGTGAGTTGCACTGAAAAACTTAGAATATAAGAAACGCACAGTGTAGTACATAGTATATGAGTGAGTTGCACTGAAAAACTTAGAATATAAGAAACGCACAGTGTAGTACATAGTATATGAGTGAGTTGCACTCAAAAACTTAGAATATAAGAAACGCACAGTGTAGTACATAGTATATGAGTGAGTTGCACTCAAAAACTTAGAATATAAGAAACGCACAGTGTAGTACATAGTATATGAGTGAGTTGCACTGAAAAACTTAGAATATAAGAAACGCACAGTGTAGTAAATAGTATATGAGTGAGTTGCACTGAAAAACTTAGAATATAAGAAACGCACAGTGTAGTACATAGTATATGAGTGAGTTGCACTGAAAAACTTAGAATATAAGAAACGCACAGTGTAGTACATAGTATATGAGTGAGTTGCACTGAAAAACTTAGAATATAAGAAACGCACAGTGTAGTACATAGTATATGAGTGAGTTGCACTGAAAAACTTAGAATATAAGAAACGCACAGTGTAGTACATAGTATATGAGTGAGTTGCACTGAAAAACTTAGAATATAAGAAACGCACAGTGTAGTACATAGTATATGAGTGAGTTGCACTGAAAAACTTAGAATATAAGAAACGCACAGTGTAGTACATAGTATATGAGTGAGTTGCACTGAAAAACTTAGAATATAAGAAACGCACAGTGTAGTACATAGTATATGAGTGAGTTGCACTGAAAAACTTAGAATATAAGAAACGCACAGTGTAGTACATAGTATATGAGTGAGTTGCACTGAAAAACTTAGAATATAAGAAACGCACAGTGTAGTACATAGTATATGAGTGAGTTGCACTGAAAAACTTAGAATATAAGAAACGCACAGTGTAGTACATAGTATATGAGTGAGTTGCACTGAAAAACTTAGAATATAAGAAACGCACAGTGTAGTACATAGTATATGAGTGAGTTGCACTGAAAAACTTAGAATTTACTGAAAACCCGCATTACACGAAATGCAGAGTGTAGTACATAGTATATGAGTGAGTTGCACTGAAAAACTTAGAATATAAGAAACGCACAGTGTAGTACATAGTATATGAGTGAGTTGCACTGAAAAACTTAGAATATAAGAAACGCACAGTGTAGTACATAGTATATGAGTGAGTTGCACTGAAAAACTTAGAATATAAGAAACGCACAGTGTAGTACATAGTATATGAGTGAGTTGCACTGAAAAACTTAGAATATAAGAAACGCACAGTGTAGTACATAGTATATGAGTGAGTTGCACTGAAAAACTTAGAATATAAGAAACGCACAGTGTAGTACATAGTATATGAGTGAGTTGCACTGAAAAACTTAGAATTTACTGAAAAACCCGCATTACACGAAATGCACAGTGTAGTACATAGTATATGAGTGAGTTGCACTGAAAAACTTAGAATATAAGAAACGCACAGTGTAGTACATAGTATATGAGTGAGTTGCACTGAAAAACTTAGAATATAAGAAACGCACAGTGTAGTACATAGTATATGAGTGAGTTGCACTGAAAAACTTAGAATATAAGAAACGCACAGTGTAGTACATAGTATATGAGTGAGTTGCACTGAAAAACTTAGAATATAAGAAACGCACAGTGTAGTACATAGTATATGAGTGAGTTGCACTCAAAAACTTAGAATATAAGAAACGCACAGTGTAGTACATAGTATATGAGTGAGTTGCACTGAAAAACTTAGAATATAAGAAACGCACAGTGTAGTACATAGTATATGAGTGAGTTGCACTGAAAAACTTAGAATATAAGAAACGCACAGTGTAGTACATAGTATATGAGTGAGTTGCACTGAAAAACTTAGAATATAAGAAACGCACAGTGTAGTACATAGTATATGAGTGAGTTGCACTGAAAAACTTAGAATATAAGAAACGCACAGTGTAGTACATAGTATATGAGTGAGTTGCACTGAAAAACTTAGAATATAAGAAACGCACAGTGTAGTACATAGTATATGAGTGAGTTGCACTGAAAAACTTAGAATATAAGAAACGCACAGTGTAGTACATAGTATATGAGTGAGTTTCATTGAAAAACTTAGAATATAAGAAACGCACAGTGTAGTACATAGTATATGAGTGAGTTGCACTGAAAAACTTAGAATATAAGAAACGCACAGTGTAGTACATAGTATATGAGTGAGTTGCACTGAAAAACTTAGAATATAAGAAACGCACAGTGTAGTACATAGTATATGAGTGAGTTGCACTGAAAAACTTAGAATATAAGAAACGCACAGTGTAGTACATAGTATATGAGTGAGTTGCACTCAAAAACATAGAATATAAGAAACGCACAGTGTAGTACATAGTATATGAGTGAGTTTCATTGAAAAACTTAGAATATAAGAAACGCACAGTGTAGTACATAGTATATGAGTGAGTTGCACTGAAAAACTTAGAATATAAGAAACGCACAGTGTAGTACATAGTATATGAGTGAGTTGCACTGAAAAACTTAGAATATAAGAAACGCACACTGTAGTACATAGTATATGAGTGAGTTGCACTGAAAAACTTAGAATATAAGAAACGCACAGTGTAGTACATAGTATATGAGTGAGTTGCACTGAAAAACTTAGAATATAAGAAACGCACAGTGTAGTACATAGTATATGAGTGAGTTGCACTGAAAAACTTAGAATATAAGAAACGCACAGTGTAGTACATAGTATATGAGTGAGTTGCACTGAAAAACTTAGAATATAAGAAACGCACAGTGTAGTACATAGTATATGAGTGAGTTGCACTGAAAAACTTAGAATTTACTGAAAAACCCGCATTACACGAAATGCACAGTGTAGTACATAGTATATGAGTGAGTTGCACTGAAAAACTTAGAATATAAGAAACGCACAGTGTAGTACATAGTATATGAGTGAGTTGCACTGAAAAACTTAGAATATAAGAAACGCACAGTGTAGTACATAGTATATGAGTGAGTTGCACTGAAAAACTTAGAATTTACTGAAAAACCCGCATTACACGAAATGCACAGTGTAGTACATAGTATATGAGTGAGTTGCACTGAAAAACTTAGAATATAAGAAACGCACAGTGTAGTACATAGTATATGAGTGAGTTGCACTGAAAAACTTAGAATATAAGAAACGCACAGTGTAGTACATAGTATATGAGTGAGTTGCACTGAAAAACTTAGAATATAAGAAACGCACAGTGTAGTACATAGTATATGAGTGAGTTGCACTCAAAAACTTAGAATATAAGAAACGCACAGTGTAGTACATAGTATATGAGTGAGTTGCACTCAAAAACTTAGAATATAAGAAACGCACAGTGTAGTACATAGTATATGAGTGAGTTGCACTCAAAAACTTAGAATATAAGAAACGCACAGTGTAGTACATAGTATATGAGTGAGTTGCACTCAAAAACTTAGAATATAAGAAACGCACAGTGTAGTACATAGTATATGAGTGAGTTGCACTCAAAAACTTAGAATATAAGAAACGCACAGTGTAGTACATAGTATATGAGTGAGTTGCACTCAAAAACTTAGAATATAAGAAACGCACAGTGTAGTACATAGTATATGAGTGAGTTGCACTGAAAAACTTAGAATATAAGAAACGCACAGTGTAGTACATAGTATATGAGTGAGTTGCACTGAAAAACTTAGAATATAAGAAACGCACAGTGTAGTACATAGTATATGAGTGAGTTGCACTGAAAAACTTAGAATATAAGAAACGCACAGTGTAGTACATAGTATATGAGTGAGTTGCACTGAAAAACTTAGAATATAAGAAACGCACAGTGTAGTACATAGTATATGAGTGAGTTGCACTGAAAAACTTAGAATATAAGAAACGCACAGTGTAGTACATAGTATATGAGTGAGTTGCACTGAAAAACTTAGAATATAAGAAACGCACAGTGTAGTACATAGTATATGAGTGAGTTGCACTGAAAAACTTAGAATATAAGAAACGCACAGTGTAGTACATAGTATATGAGTGAGTTGCACTGAAAAACTTAGAATCTAAGAAACGCACAGTGTAGTACATAGTATATGAGTGAGTTGCACTCAAAAACTTAGAATATAAGAAACGCACAGTGTAGTACATAGTATATGAGTGAGTTGCACTCAAAAACTTAGAATATAAGAAACGCACAGTGTAGTACATAGTATATGAGTGAGTTGCACTCAAAAACTTAGAATATAAGAAACGCACAGTGTAGTACATAGTATATGAGTGAGTTGCACTCAAAAACTTAGAATATAAGAAACGCACAGTGTAGTACATAGTATATGAGTGAGTTGCACTGAAAAACTTAGAATATAAGAAACGCACAGTGTAGTACATAGTATATGAGTGAGTTGCACTGAAAAACTTAGAATATAAGAAACGCACAGTGTAGTACATAGTATATGAGTGAGTTGCACTGAAAAACTTAGAATATAAGAAACGCACAGTGTAGTACATAGTATATGAGTGAGTTGCACTGAAAAACTTAGAATATAAGAAACGCACAGTGTAGTACATAGTATATGAGTGAGTTGCACTGAAAAACTTAGAATATAAGAAACGCACAGTGTAGTACATAGTATATGAGTGAGTTGCACTGAAAAACTTAGAATATAAGAAACGCACAGTGTAGTACATAGTATATGAGTGAGTTTCATTGAAAAACTTAGAATATAAGAAACGCACAGTGTAGTACATAGTATATGAGTGAGTTGCACTGAAAAACTTAGAATATAAGAAACGCACAGTGTAGTACATAGTATATGAGTGAGTTGCACTGAAAAACTTAGAATATAAGAAACGCACAGTGTAGTACATAGTATATGAGTGAGTTGCACTGAAAAACTTAGAATATAAGAAACGCACAGTGTAGTACATAGTATATGAGTGAGTTGCACTCAAAAACTTAGAATATAAGAAACGCACAGTGTAGTACATAGTATATGAGTGAGTTGCACTCAAAAACTTAGAATATAAGAAACGCACAGTGTAGTACATAGTATATGAGTGAGTTGCACTGAAAAACTTAGAATATAAGAAACGCACAGTGTAGTAAATAGTATATGAGTGAGTTGCACTGAAAAACTTAGAATATAAGAAACGCACAGTGTAGTACATAGTATATGAGTGAGTTGCACTGAAAAACTTAGAATATAAGAAACGCACAGTGTAGTACATAGTATATGAGTGAGTTGCACTGAAAAACTTAGAATATAAGAAACGCACAGTGTAGTACATAGTATATGAGTGAGTTGCACTGAAAAACTTAGAATATAAGAAACGCACAGTGTAGTACATAGTATATGAGTGAGTTGCACTGAAAAACTTAGAATATAAGAAACGCACAGTGTAGTACATAGTATATGAGTGAGTTGCACTGAAAAACTTAGAATATAAGAAACGCACAGTGTAGTACATAGTATATGAGTGAGTTGCACTGAAAAACTTAGAATATAAGAAACGCACAGTGTAGTACATAGTATATGAGTGAGTTGCACTGAAAAACTTAGAATATAAGAAACGCACAGTGTAGTACATAGTATATGAGTGAGTTGCACTGAAAAACTTAGAATATAAGAAACGCACAGTGTAGTACATAGTATATGAGTGAGTTGCACTGAAAAACTTAGAATATAAGAAACGCACAGTGTAGTACATAGTATATGAGTGAGTTGCACTGAAAAACTTAGAATATAAGAAACGCACAGTGTAGTACATAGTATATGAGTGAGTTGCACTCAAAAACTTAGAATATAAGAAACGCACAGTGTAGTACATAGTATATGAGTGAGTTGCACTCAAAAACTTAGAATATAAGAAACGCACAGTGTAGTACATAGTATATGAGTGAGTTGCACTCAAAAACTTAGAATATAAGAAACGCACAGTGTAGTACATAGTATATGAGTGAGTTGCACTCAAAAACTTAGAATATAAGAAACGCACAGTGTAGTACATAGTATATGAGTGAGTTGCACTCAAAAACTTAGAATATAAGAAACGCACAGTGTAGTACATAGTATATGAGTGAGTTGCACTCAAAAACTTAGAATATAAGAAACGCACAGTGTAGTACATAGTATATGAGTGAGTTGCACTGAAAAACTTAGAATATAAGAAACGCACAGTGTAGTACATAGTATATGAGTGAGTTGCACTGAAAAACTTAGAATATAAGAAACGCACAGTGTAGTACATAGTATATGAGTGAGTTGCACTGAAAAACTTAGAATATAAGAAACGCACAGTGTAGTACATAGTATATGAGTGAGTTGCACTGAAAAACTTAGAATATAAGAAACGCACAGTGTAGTACATAGTATATGAGTGAGTTGCACTGAAAAACTTAGAATATAAGAAACGCACAGTGTAGTACATAGTATATGAGTGAGTTTCATTGAAAAACTTAGAATATAAGAAACGCACAGTGTAGTACATAGTATATGAGTGAGTTGCACTGAAAAACTTAGAATATAAGAAACGCACAGTGTAGTACATAGTATATGAGTGAGTTGCACTGAAAAACTTAGAATATAAGAAACGCACAGTGTAGTACATAGTATATGAGTGAGTTGCACTCAAAAACTTAGAATATAAGAAACGCACAGTGTAGTACATAGTATATGAGTGAGTTGCACTGAAAAACTTAGAATATAAGAAACGCACAGTGTAGTACATAGTATATGAGTGAGTTGCACTGAAAAACTTAGAATATAAGAAACGCACAGTGTAGTACATAGTATATGAGTGAGTTGCACTGAAAAACTTAGAATATAAGAAACGCACAGTGTAGTACATAGTATATGAGTGAGTTGCACTGAAAAACTTAGAATATAAGAAACGCACAGTGTAGTACATAGTATATGAGTGAGTTGCACTGAAAAACTTAGAATATAAGAAACGCACAGTGTAGTACATAGTATATGAGTGAGTTGCACTGAAAAACTTAGAATATAAGAAACGCACAGTGTAGTACATAGTATATGAGTGAGTTGCACTGAAAAACTTAGAATATAAGAAACGCACAGTGTAGTACATAGTATATGAGTGAGTTGCACTGAAAAACTTAGAATATAAGAAACGCACAGTGTAGTACATAGTATATGAGTGAGTTGCACTGAAAAACTTAGAATATAAGAAACGCACAGTGTAGTACATAGTATATGAGTGAGTTGCACTGAAAAACTTAGAATATAAGAAACGCACAGTGTAGTACATAGTATATGAGTGAGTTGCACTGAAAAACTTAGAATATAAGAAACGCACAGTGTAGTACATAGTATATGAGTGAGTTGCACTGAAAAACTTAGAATTTACTGAAAAACCCGCATTACACGAAATGCAGAGTGTAGTACATAGTATATGAGTGAGTTGCACTGAAAAACTTAGAATATAAGAAACGCACAGTGTAGTACATAGTATATGAGTGAGTTGCACTGAAAAACTTAGAATATAAGAAACGCACAGTGTAGTACATAGTATATGAGTGAGTTGCACTGAAAAACTTAGAATATAAGAAACGCACAGTGTAGTACATAGTATATGAGTGAGTTGCACTGAAAAACTTAGAATATAAGAAACGCACAGTGTAGTACATAGTATATGAGTGAGTTGCACTCAAAAACTTAGAATATAAGAAACGCACAGTGTAGTACATAGTATATGAGTGAGTTGCACTGAAAAACTTAGAATATAAGAAACGCACAGTGTAGTACATAGTATATGAGTGAGTTGCACTGAAAAACTTAGAATATAAGAAACGCACAGTGTAGTACATAGTATATGAGTGAGTTGCACTGAAAAACTTAGAATATAAGAAACGCACAGTGTAGTACATAGTATATGAGTGAGTTGCACTGAAAAACTTAGAATATAAGAAACGCACAGTGTAGTACATAGTATATGAGTGAGTTGCACTGAAAAACATAGAATTTACTGAAAAACCCGCATTACACGAAATGCACAGTGTAGTACATAGTATATGACTGAGTTGCACTGAAATACTTAGAATATAAGAAACGCACAGTGTAGTACATAGTATATGAGTGAGTTGCACTGAAAAACTTAGAATATAAGAAACGCACAGTGTAGTACATAGTATATGAGTGAGTTGCACTGAAAAACTTAGAATATAAGAAACGCACAGTGTAGTACATAGTATATGAGTGAGTTGCACTGAAAAACTTAGAATATAAGAAACGCACAGTGTAGTACATAGTATATGAGTGAGTTGCACTCAAAAACTTAGAATATAAGAAACGCACAGTGTAGTACATAGTATATGAGTGAGTTGCACTGAAAAACTTAGAATATAAGAAACGCACAGTGTAGTACATAGTATATGAGTGAGTTGCACTCAAAAACTTAGAATATAAGAAACGCACAGTGTAGTACATAGTATATGAGTGAGTTGCACTCAAAACTTAGAATATAAGAAACACAGTGTAGTACATAGTATATGAGTGAGTTGCACTGAAAAACTTAGAATATAAGAAACGCACAGTGTAGTACATAGTATATGAGTGAGTTGCACTGAAAAACTTAGAATATAAGAAACGCACAGTGTAGTACATAGTATATGAGTGAGTTGCACTGAAAAACTTAGAATATAAGAAACGCACAGTGTAGTACATAGTATATGAGTGAGTTGCACTGAAAAACTTAGAATATAAGAAACGCACAGTGTAGTACATAGTATATGAGTGAGTTGCACTGAAAAACTTAGAATATAAGAAACGCACAGTGTAGTACATAGTATATGAGTGAGTTGCACTGAAAAACTTAGAATATAAGAAACGCACAGTGTAGTACATAGTATATGAGTGAGTTGCACTGAAAAACTTAGAATATAAGAAACGCACAGTGTAGTACATAGTATATGAGTGAGTTGCACTGAAAAACATAGAATATAAGAAACGCACAGTGTAGTACATAGTATATGAGTGAGTTGCACTGAAAAACTTAGAATATAAGAAACGCACAGTGTAGTACATAGTATATGAGTGAGTTGCACTGAAAAACTTAGAATATAAGAAACGCACAGTGTAGTACATAGTATATGAGTGAGTTGCACTGAAAAACTTAGAATATAAGAAACGCACAGTGTAGTACATAGTATATGAGTGAGTTGCACTGAAAAACTTAGAATATAAGAAACGCACAGTGTAGTACATAGTATATGAGTGAGTTGCACTGAAAAACTTAGAATATAAGAAACGCACAGTGTAGTACATAGTATATGAGTGAGTTGCACTGAAAAACTTAGAATATAAGAAACGCACAGTGTAGTACATAGTATATGAGTGAGTTGCACTGAAAAACTTAGAATATAAGAAACGCACAGTGTAGTACATAGTATATGAGTGAGTTGCACTGAAAAACTTAGAATTTACTGAAAACCCGCATTACACGAAATGCACAGTGTAGTACATAGTATATGAGTGAGTTGCACTGAAAAACTTAGAATATAAGAAACGCACAGTGTAGTACATAGTATATGAGTGAGTTGCACTGAAAAACTTAGAATATAAGAAACGCACAGTGTAGTACATAGTATATGAGTGAGTTGCACTGAAAAACTTAGAATATAAGAAACGCACAGTGTAGTACATAGTATATGAGTGAGTTGCACTGAAAAACTTAGAATATAAGAAACGCACAGTGTAGTACATAGTATATGAGTGAGTTGCACTGAAAAACTTAGAATATAAGAAACGCACAGTGTAGTACATAGTATATGAGTGAGTTGCACTCGAAAAACTTAGAATATAAGAAACGCACAGTGTAGTACATAGTATATGAGTGAGTTGCACTCGAAAAACTTAGAATATAAGAAACGCACAGTGTAGTACATAGTATATGAGTGAGTTGCACTGCAAAAACTTAGAATATAAGAAACGCACAGTGTAGTACATAGTATATGAGTGAGTTGCACTGAAAAACTTAGAATATAAGAAACGCACAGTGTAGTACATAGTATATGAGTGAGTTGCACTGAAAAACTTAGAATATAAGAAACGCACAGTGTAGTACATAGTATATGAGTGAGTTGCACTGAAAAACTTAGAATATAAGAAACGCACAGTGTAGTACATAGTATATGAGTGAGTTGCACTGAAAAACTTTAGAATATAAGAAACGCACAGTGTAGTACATAGTATATGAGTGAGTTGCACTGAAAAACTTAGAATATAAGAAACGCACAGTGTAGTACATAGTATATGAGTGAGTTGCACTGAAAAACTTAGAATATAAGAAACGCACAGTGTAGTACATAGTATATGAGTGAGTTTCATTGAAAAACTTAGAATATAAGAAACGCACAGTGTAGTACATAGTATATGAGTGAGTTGCACTGAAAAACTTAGAATATAAGAAACGCACAGTGTAGTACATAGTATATGAGTGAGTTGCACTGAAAAACTTAGAATATAAGAAACGCACAGTGTAGTACATAGTATATGAGTGAGTTGCACTGAAAAACTTAGAATATAAGAAACGCACAGTGTAGTACATAGTATATGAGTGAGTTGCACTCAAAAACTTAGAATATAAGAAACGCACAATGTAGTACATAGTATATGAGTGAGTTGCACTCAAAAACTTAGAATATAAGAAACGCACAGTGTAGTTAATAGTATATGAGTGAGTTGCACTGAAAAACTTAGAATATAAGAAACGCACAGTGTAGTACATAGTATATGAGTGAGTTGCACTGAAAAACTTAGAATATAAGAAACGCACAGTGTAGTACATAGTATATGAGTGAGTTGCACTGAAAAACTTAGAATATAAGAAACGCACAGTGTAGTACATAGTATATGAGTGAGTTGCACTGAAAAACTTAGAATATAAGAAACGCACAGTGTAGTACATAGTATATGAGTGAGTTGCACTCAAAAACTTAGAATATAAGAAACGCACAGTGTAGTACATAGTATATGAGTGAGTTGCACTGAAAAACTTAGAATATAAGAAACGCACAGTGTAGTACATAGTATATGAGTGAGTTGCACTGAAAAACTTAGAATATAAGAAACGCACAGTGTAGTACATAGTATATGAGTGAGTTGCACTGAAAAACTTAGAATATAAGAAACGCACAGTGTAGTACATAGTATATGAGTGAGTTGCACTGAAAAACTTAGAATATAAGAAACGCACAGTGTAGTACATAGTATATGAGTGAGTTGCACTGAAAAACATAGAATTTACTGAAAAACCCGCATTACACGAAATGCACAGTGTAGTACATAGTATATGACTGAGTTGCACTGAAATACTTAGAATATAAGAAACGCACAGTGTAGTACATAGTATATGAGTGAGTTGCACTGAAAAACTTAGAATATAAGAAACGCACAGTGTAGTACATAGTATATGAGTGAGTTGCACTGAAAAACTTAGAATATAAGAAACGCACAGTGTAGTACATAGTATATGAGTGAGTTGCACTGAAAAACTTAGAATATAAGAAACGCACAGTGTAGTACATAGTATATGAGTGGAGTTGCACTCAAAAACTTAGAATATAAGAAACGCACAGTGTAGTACATAGTATATGAGTGAGTTGCACTGAAAAACTTAGAATATAAGAAACGCACAGTGTAGTACATAGTATATGAGTGAGTTGCACTCAAAAACTTAGAATATAAGAAACGCACAGTGTAGTACATAGTATATGAGTGAGTTGCACTCAAAAACTTAGAATATAAGAAACACACAGTGTAGTACATAGTATATGAGTGAGTTGCACTGAAAAACTTAGAATATAAGAAACGCACAGTGTAGTACATAGTATATGAGTGAGTTGCACTGAAAAACTTAGAATATAAGAAACGCACAGTGTAGTACATAGTATATGAGTGAGTTGCACTGAAAAACTTAGAATATAAGAAACGCACAGTGTAGTACATAGTATATGAGTGAGTTGCACTGAAAAACTTAGAATATAAGAAACGCACAGTGTAGTACATAGTATATGAGTGAGTTGCACTGAAAAACTTAGAATATAAGAAACGCACAGTGTAGTACATAGTATATGAGTGAGTTGCACTGAAAAACTTAGAATATAAGAAACGCACAGTGTAGTACATAGTATATGAGTGAGTTGCACTGAAAAACTTAGAATATAAGAAACGCACAGTGTAGTACATAGTATATGAGTGAGTTGCACTGAAAAACTTAGAATATAAGAAACGCACAGTGTAGTACATAGTATATGAGTGAGTTGCACTGAAAAACTTAGAATATAAGAAACGCACAGTGTAGTACATAGTATATGAGTGAGTTGCACTGAAAAACTTAGAATATAAGAAACGCACAGTGTAGTACATAGTATATGAGTGAGTTGCACTGAAAAACTTAGAATATAAGAAACGCACAGTGTAGTACATAGTATATGAGTGAGTTGCACTGAAAAACTTAGAATATAAGAAACGCACAGTGTAGTACATAGTATATGAGTGAGTTGCACTGAAAAACTTAGAATATAAGAAACGCACAGTGTAGTACATAGTATATGAGTGAGTTGCACTGAAAAACTTAGAATATAAGAAACGCACAGTGTAGTACATAGTATATGAGTGAGTTGCACTGAAAAACTTAGAATATAAGAAACGCACAGTGTAGTACATAGTATATGAGTGAGTTGCACTGAAAAACTTAGAATTTACTGAAAAACCCGCATTACACGAAATGCACAGTGTAGTACATAGTATATGAGTGAGTTGCCACTGAAAAACTTAGAATATAAGAAACGCACAGTGTAGTACATAGTATATGAGTGAGTTGCACTGAAAAACTTAGAATATAAGAAACGCACAGTGTAGTACATAGTATATGAGTGAGTTGCACTGAAAAACTTAGAATATAAGAAACGCACAGTGTAGTACATAGTATATGAGTGAGTTGCACTGAAAAACTTAGAATATAAGAAACGCACAGTGTAGTACATAGTATATGAGTGAGTTGCACTGAAAAACTTAGAATATAAGAAACGCACAGTGTAGTACATAGTATATGAGTGAGTTGCACTCAAAAACTTAGAATATAAGAAACGCACAGTGTAGTACATAGTATATGAGTGAGTTGCACTCAAAAACTTAGAATATAAGAAACGCACAGTGTAGTACATAGTATATGAGTGAGTTGCACTCAAAAACTTAGAATATAAGAACGCACAGTGTAGTACATAGTATATGAGTGAGTTGCACTGAAAAACTTAGAATATAAGAAACGCACAGTGTAGTACATAGTATATGAGTGAGTTGCACTGAAAAACTTAGAATATAAGAAACGCACAGTGTAGTACATAGTATATGAGTGAGTTGCACTGAAAAACTTAGAATATAAGAAACGCACAGTGTAGTACATAGTATATGAGTGAGTTGCACTGAAAAACTTAGAATATAAGAAACGCACAGTGTAGTACATAGTATATGAGTGAGTTGCACTGAAAAACTTAGAATATAAGAAACGCACAGTGTAGTACATAGTATATGAGTGAGTTGCACTGAAAAACTTAGAATATAAGAAACGCACAGTGTAGTACATAGTATATGAGTGAGTTTCACTGAAAAACTTAGAATATAAGAAACGCACAGTGTAGTACATAGTATATGAGTGAGTTGCACTGAAAAACTTAGAATATAAGAAACGCACAGTGTAGTACATAGTATATGAGTGAGTTGCACTGAAAAACTTAGAATATAAGAAACGCACAGTGTAGTACATAGTATATGAGTGAGTTGCACTGAAAAACTTAGAATATAAGAAACGCACAGTGTAGTACATAGTATATGAGTGAGTTGCACTGCAAAAACTTAGAATATAAGAAACGCACAATGTAGTACATAGTATATGAGTGAGTTGCACTCAAAAACTTAGAATATAAGAAACGCACAGTGTAGTTAATAGTATATGAGTGAGTTGCACTGAAAAACTTAGAATATAAGAAACGCACAGTGTAGTACATAGTATATGAGTGAGTTGCACTGAAAAACTTAGAATATAAGAAACGCACAGTGTAGTACATAGTATATGAGTGAGTTGCACTGAAAAACTTAGAATATAAGAAACGCACAGTGTAGTACATAGTATATGAGTGAGTTGCACTGAAAACTTAGAATATAAGAAACGCACCAGTGTAGTACATAGTATATGAGTGAGTTGCACTGAAAAACTTAGAATATAAGAAACGCACAGTGTAGTACATAGTATATGAGTGAGTTGCACTGAAAAACTTAGAATATAAGAAACGCACAGTGTAGTACATAGTATATGAGTGAGTTGCACTGAAAAACTTAGAATATAAGAAACGCACAGTGTAGTACATAGTATATGAGTGAGTTGCACTGAAAAACTTAGAATATAAGAAACGCACAGTGTAGTACATAGTATATGAGTGAGTTGCACTGAAAAACTTAGAATATAAGAAACGCACAGTGTAGTACATAGTATATGAGTGAGTTGCACTGAAAAACTTAGAATGTAAGAAACGCACAGTGTAGTACATAGTATATGAGTGAGTTGCACTGAAAAACTTAGAATATAAGAAACGCACAGTGTAGTACATAGTATATGAGTGAGTTGCACTGAAAAACTTAGAATATAAGAAACGCACAGTGTAGTACATAGTATATGAGTGAGTTGCACTGAAAAACTTAGAATTTACTGAAAAACCCGCATTACACGAAATGCACAGTGTAGTACATAGTATATGAGTGAGTTGCACTGAAAAACTTAGAATATAAGAAACGCACAGTGTAGTACATAGTATATGAGTGAGTTGCACTGAAAAACTTAGAATATAAGAAACGCACAGTGTAGTACATAGTATATGAGTGAGTTGCACTGAAAAACTTAGAATATAAGAAACGCACAGTGTAGTACATAGTATATGAGTGAGTTGCACTGAAAAACTTAGAATATAAGAAACGCACAGTGTAGTACATAGTATATGAGTGAGTTGCACTCAAAAACTTAGAATATAAGAAACGCACAGTGTAGTACATAGTATAATGAGTGAGTTGCACTCGAAAAACTTAGAATATAAGAAACGCACAGTGTAGTACATAGTATATGAGTGAGTTGCACTGAAAAACTTAGAATATAAGAAACGCACAGTGTAGTACATAGTATATGAGTGAGTTGCACTGAAAAACTTAGAATATAAGAAACGCACAGTGTAGTACATAGTATATGAGTGAGTTGCACTGAAAAACTTAGAATATAAGAAACGCACAGTGTAGTACAATAGTATATGAGTGAGTTGCACTGAAAAACTTAGAATATAAGAAACGCACAGTGTAGTACATAGTATATGAGTGAGTTGCACTGAAAAACTTAGAATATAAGAAACGCACAGTGTAGTACATAGTATATGAGTGAGTTGCACTGAAAAACTTAGAATATAAGAAACGCACAGTGTAGTACATAGTATATGAGTGAGTTGCACTGAAAAACTTAGAATATAAGAAACGCACAGTGTAGTACATAGTATATGAGTGAGTTGCACTGAAAAACTTAGAATATAAGAAACGCACAGTGTAGTACATAGTATATGAGTGAGTTGCACTGAAAAACTTAGAATATAAGAAACGCACAGTGTAGTACATAGTATATGAGTGAGTTGCACTGAAAAACTTAGAATATAAGAAACGCACAGTGTAGTACATAGTATATGAGTGAGTTGCACTGAAAAACTTAGAATATAAGAAACGCACAGTGTAGTACATAGTATATGAGTGAGTTGCACTGAAAAACTTAGAATATAAGAAACGCACAGTGTAGTACATAGTATATGAGTGAGTTGCACTGAAAAACTTAGAATATAAGAAACGCACAGTGTAGTACATAGTATATGAGTGAGTTGCACTGAAAAACTTAGAATATAAGAAACGCACAGTGTAGTACATAGTATATGAGTGAGTTGCACTGAAAAACTTAGAATATAAGAAACGCACAGTGTAGTACATAGTATATGAGTGAGTTGCACTGAAAAACTTAGAATATAAGAAACGCACAGTGTAGTACATAGTATATGAGTGAGTTGCACTGAAAAACTTAGAATATAAGAAACGCACAGTGTAGTACATAGTATATGAGTGAGTTGCACTGAAAAACTTAGAATATTAAGAAACGCACAGTGTAGTACATAGTATATGAGTGAGTTGCACTGAAAAACTTAGAATATAAGAAACGCACAGTGTAGTACATAGTATATGAGTGAGTTGCACTGAAAAACTTAGAATATAAGAAACGCACAGTGTAGTACATAGTATATGAGTGAGTTGCACTGAAAAACTTAGAATATAAGAAACGCACAGTGTAGTACATAGTATATGAGTGAGTTGCACTGAAAAACTTAGAATATAAGAAACGCACAGTGTAGTACATAGTATATGAGTGAGTTGCACTGAAAAACTTAGAATATAAGAAACGCACAGTGTAGTACATAGTATATGAGTGAGTTGCACTGAAAAACTTAGAATATAAGAAACTCACAGTGTAGTACATAGTATATGAGTGAGTTGCACTGAAAAACTTAGAATATAAGAAACGCACAGTGTAGTACATAGTATTGAGTGAGTGCACTGAAAAACTTAGAATATAAGAAACGCACAGTGTAGTACATAGTATATGAGTGAGTTGCACTGAAAAACTTAGAATATAAGAAACGCACAGTGTAGTACATAGTATATGAGTGAGTTGCACTGAAAAACTTAGAATATAAGAAACGCACAGTGTAGTACATAGTATATGAGTGAGTTGCACTGAAAAACTTAGAATATAAGAAACGCACAGTGTAGTACATAGTATATGAGTGAGTTGCACTGAAAAACTTAGAATATAAGAAACGCACAGTGTAGTACATAGTATATGAGTGAGTTGCACTGAAAAACTTAGAATATAAGAAACGCACAGTGTAGTACATAGTATATGAGTGAGTTGCACTGAAAAACTTAGAATATAAGAAACGCACAGTGTAGTACATAGTATATGAGTGAGTTGCACTGAAAAACTTAGAATATAAGAAACGCACAGTGTAGTACATAGTATATGAGTGAGTTGCACTGAAAAACTTAGAATATAAGAAACGCACAGTGTAGTACATAGTATATGAGTGAGTTGCACTGAAAAACTTAGAATATAAGAAACGCACAGTGTAGTACATAGTATATGAGTGAGTTGCACTGAAAAACTTAGAATATAAGAAACGCACAGTGTAGTACATAGTATATGAGTGAGTTGCACTGAAAAACTTAGAATATAAGAAACGCACAGTGTAGTACATAGTATATGAGTGAGTTGCACTGAAAAACTTAGAATATAAGAAACGCACAGTGTAGTACATAGTATATGAGTGAGTTGCACTGAAAAACTTAGAATATAAGAAACGCACAGTGTAGTACATAGTATATGAGTGAGTTGCACTGAAAAACTTAGAATATAAGAAACGCACAGTGTAGTTCATAGTATATGAGTGAGTTGCACTGAAAAACTTAGAATATAAGAAACGCACAGTGTAGTACATAGTATATGAGTGAGTTGCACTGAAAAACTTAGAATATAAGAAACGCACAGTGTAGTACATAGTATATGAGTGAGTTGCACAGAAAAACTTAGAATA
Organism: Mus caroli; assembly: GCF_978045245.1. Taxonomy (NCBI): domain Eukaryota; kingdom Metazoa; phylum Chordata; class Mammalia; order Rodentia; family Muridae; genus Mus; species Mus caroli. Next base: position 32,133 of record NW_028227650.1, read on the forward strand.
TAAGAAACGCACAGTGTAGTACATAGTATATGATTGAGTTGCACTGAAAAACTTAGAATATAAGAAACGCACAGTGTAGTACATAGTATATGAGTGAGTTGCACTGAAAAACTTAGAATATCAGAAACGCACAGTGTAGTACATAGTATATGAGTGAGTTGCACTGGAAAACTTAGAATATAAGAAACGCACAGTGTAGTACATAGTATATGAGTGAGTTGCACTGAAAAACTTAGAATATAAGAAACGCACAGTGTAGTACGTAGTATATGAGTGAGTTGCACTGAAAAACTTAGAATATAAGAAACGCACAGTGTAGTACATAGTATATGAGTGAGTTGCACTCAAAAACTTAGAATATAAGAAACGCACAGTGTAGTACATAGTATATGAGTGAGTTGCACTCAAAAACTTAGAATATAAGAAACGCACAGTGTAGTACATAGTATATGAGTGAGTTGCACTCAAAAACTTAGAATATAAGAAACGCACAGTGTAGTATATAGTATATGAGTGAGTTGCACTGAAAAACTTAGAATTTACTGAAAAACCCGCATTACACGAAATGCACAGTGTAGTACATAGTATATGAGTGAGTTGCACTGAAAAACTTAGAATATAAGAAACGCACAGTGTAGTACATAGTATATGAGTGAGTTGCACTGAAAAACTTAGAATATAAGAAACGCACAGTGTAGTACATAGTATATGAGTGAGTTGCACTGAAAAACTTAGAATATAAGAAACGCACAGTGTAGTACATAGTATATGAGTGAGTTGCACTGAAAAACTTAGAATATAAGAAACGCACAGTGTAGTACATAGTATATGAGTTAGTTGCACTGAAAAACTTAGAATTAACTGAAAAACCCGCATTACACGAAATGCACAGTGTAGTACATAGTATATGAGTGAGTTGCACTGAAAAACTTAGAATATAAGAAACGCACAGTGTAGTACATAGTATATGAGTGAGTTGCACTGAAAAACTTAGAATATAAGAAACGCACAGTGTAGTACATAGTATATGAGTGAGTTGCACTGAAAAACTTAGAATATAAGAAACGCACAGTGTAGTACATAGTATATGAGTGAGTTGCACTGAAAAACTTAGAATATAAGAAACGCACAGTGTAGTACATAGTATATGAGTGAGTTGCACTGAAAAACTTAGAATATAAGAAACGCACAGTGTAGTACATAGTATATGAGTGAGTTGCACTGAAAAACTTAGAATATAAGAAACGCACAGTGTAGTACATAGTATATGAGTGAGTTGCACTGAAAAATTAGAATATAAGAAACGCACAGTGTAGTACATAGTATATGAGTGAGTTGCACTGAAAAACTTAGAATATAAGAAACGCACAGTGTAGTACATAGTATATGAGTGAGTTGCACTGAAAAACTTAGAATATAAGAAACGCACAGTGTAGTACATAGTATATGAGTGAGTTGCACTGAAAAACTTAGAATATAAGAAACGCACAGTGTAGTACATAGTATATGAGTGAGTTGCACTGAAAAACTTAGAATATAAGAAACGCACAGTGTAGTACATAGTATATGAGTGAGTTGCACTGAAAAACTTAGAATATAAGAAACGCACAGTGTAGTACATAGTATATGAGTGAGTTGCACTGAAAAACTTAGAATATAAGAAACGCACAGTGTAGTACATAGTATATGAGTGAGTTGCACTGAAAAACTCTAGAATATAAGAAACGCACAGTGTAGTACATAGTATATGAGTGAGTTGCACTGAAAAACTTAGAATATAAGAAACGCACAGTGTAGTACATAGTATATGAGTGAGTTGCACTGAAAAACTTAGAATATAAGAAACGCACAGTGTAGTACATAGTATATGAGTGAGTTGCACTGAAAAACTTAGAATATAAGAAACGCACAGTGTAGTACATAGTATATGAGTGAGTTGCACTCAAAAACTTAGAATATAAGAAACGCACAGTGTAGTACATAGTATATGAGTGAGTTGCACTCAAAAACTTAGAATATAAGAAACGCACAGTGTAGTACATAGTATATGAGTGAGTTGCACTGAAAAACTTAGAATATAAGAAACGCACAGTGTAGTACATAGTATATGAGTGAGTTGCACTGAAAAACTTAGAATATAAGAAACGCACAGTGTAGTACATAGTATATGATTGAGTTGCACTGAAAAACTTAGAATATAAGAAACGCACAGTGTAGTACATAGTATATGAGTGAGTTGCACTGAAAAACTTAGAATATAAGAAACGCACAGTGTAGTACATAGTATATGAGTGAGTTGCACTGAAAAACTTAGAATATCAGAAACGCACAGTGTAGTACATAGTATATGAGTGAGTTGCACTGGAAAACTTAGAATATAAGAAACGCACAGTGTAGTACATAGTATATGAGTGAGTTGCACTGAAAAACTTAGAATATAAGAAACGCACAGTGTAGTACATAGTATATGAGTGAGTTGCACTGAAAAACTTAGAATATAAGAAACGCACAGTGTAGTACATAGTATATGAGTGAGTTGCACTGAAAAACTTAGAATTTAAGAAACGCACAGTGTAGTACATAGTATATGAGTGAGTTGCACTCAAAAACTTAGAATATAAGAAACGCACAGTGTAGTACATAGTATATGAGTGAGTTGCACTCAAAAACTTAGAATATAAGAAACGCACAGTGTAGTACATAGTATATGAGTGAGTTGCACTGAAAAACTTAGAATATAAGAAACGCACAGTGTAGTATATAGTATATGAGTGAGTTGCACTGAAAAACTTAGAATTTACTGAAAAACCCGCATTACACGAAATGCACAGTGTAGTACATAGTATATGAGTGAGTTGCACTGAAAAACTTAGAATATAAGAAACGCACAGTGTGGTACATAGTATATGAGTGAGTTGCACTGAAAAACTTAGAATATAAGAAACGCACAGTGTAGTACATAGTATATGAGTGAGTTGCACTGAAAAACTTAGAATATAAGAAACGCACAGTGTAGTACATAGTATATGAGTGAGTTGCACTGAAAAACTTAGAATATAAGAAACGCACAGTGTAGTACATAGTATATGAGTGAGTTGCACTGAAAAACTTAGAATATAAGAAACGCACAGTGTAGTACATAGTATATGAGTGAGTTGCACTGAAAAACTTAGAATATAAGAAACGCACAGTGTAGTACATAGTTTATGAGTGAGTTGCACTGAAAAACTTAGAATATAAGAAACGCACAGTGTAGTACATAGTATATGAGTGAGTTGCACTCAAAAACTTAGAATATAAGAAACGCACAGTGTAGTACATAGTATATGAGTGAGTTGCACTGAAAAACTTAGAATATAAGAAACGCACAGTGTAGTACATAGTATATGAGTGAGTTGCACTGAAAAACTTAGAATATAAGAAACGCACAGTGTAGTATATAGTATATGAGTGAGTTGCACTGAAAAACTCTAGAATATAAGAAACGCACAGTGTAGTACATAGTATATGAGTGAGTTGCACTGAAAAACTTAGAATATAAGAAACGCACAGTGTAGTACATAGTATATGAGTGAGTTGCACTGAAAAACTTAGAATATAAGAAACGCACAGTGTAGTACATAGTATATGAGTGAGTTGCACTGAAAAACTTAGAATATAAGAAACGCACAGTGTAGTACATAGTATATGAGTGAGTTGCACTGAAAAACTTAGAATATAAGAAACGCACAGTGTAGTACATAGTATATGAGTGAGTTGCACTCAAAAACTTAGAATATAAGAAACGCACAGTGTAGTACATAGTATATGAGTGAGTTGCACTGAAAAACTTAGAATATAAGAAACGCACAGTGTAGTACATAGTATATGAGTGAGTTGCACTGAAAAACTTAGAATATAAGAAACGCACAGTGTAGTACATAGTATATGATTGAGTTGCACTGAAAAACTTAGAATATAAGAAACGCACAGTGTAGTACATAGTATATGAGTGAGTTGCACTGAAAAACTTAGAATATAAGAAACGCACAGTGTAGTACATAGTATATGAGTGAGTTGCACTGGAAAACTTAGAATATCAGAAACGCACAGTGTAGTACATAGTATATGAGTGAGTTGCACTGGAAAACTTAGAATATAAGAAACGCACAGTGTAGTACATAGTATATGAGTGAGTTGCACTGAAAAACTTAGAATATAAGAAACGCACAGTGTAGTACATAGTATATGAGTGAGTTGCACTGAAAAACTTAGAATATAAGAAACGCACAGTGTAGTACATAGTATATGAGTGAGTTGCACTGAAAAACTTAGAATATAAGAAACGCACAGTGTAGAACATAGTATATGAGTGAGTTGCACTGAAAAACTTAGAATATAAGAAACGCACAGTGTAGTACATAGTATATGAGTGAGTTGCACTCAAAAACTTAGAATATAAGAAACGCACAGTGTAGTACATAGTATATGAGTGAGTTGCACTGAAAAACTTAGAATATAAGAAACGCACAGTGTAGTATATAGTATATGAGTGAGTTGCACTGAAAAACTTAGAATTTACTGAAAAACCCGCATTACACGAAATGCACAGTGTAGTACATAGTATATGAGTGAGTTGCACTGAAAAACTTAGAATATAAGAAACGCACAGTGTGGTACATAGTATATGAGTAAGTTGCACTGAAAAACTTAGAATATAAGAAACGCACAGTGTAGTACATAGTATATGAGTGAGTTGCACTGAAAAACTTAGAATATAAGAAACGCACAGTGTAGTACATAGTATATGAGTGAGTTGCACTGAAAAACTTAGAATATAAGAAACGCACAGTGTAGTACATAGTATATGAGTGAGTTGCACTGAAAAACTTAGAATATAAGAAACGCACAGTGTAGTACATAGTATATGAGTGAGTTGCACTGAAAAACTTAGAATATAAGAAACGCACAGTGTAGTACATAGTATATGAGTGAGTTGCACTGAAAAACTTAGAATATCAGAAACGCACAGTGTAGTACATAGTATATGAGTGAGTTGCACTGGAAAACTTAGAATATAAGAAACGCACAGTGTAGTACATAGTATATGAGTGAGTTGCACTGAAAAACTTAGAATATAAGAAACGCACAGTGTAGTACATAGTATATGAGTGAGTTGCACTGAAAAACTTAGAATATAAGAAACGCACAGTGTAGTACATAGTATATGAGTGAGTTGCACTGAAAAACTTAGAATATAAGAAACGCACAGTGTAGTACATAGTATATGAGTGAGTTGCACTCAAAAACTTAGAATATAAGAAACGCACAGTGTAGTACATAGTATATGAGTGAGTTGCACTCAAAAACTTAGAATATAAGAAACGCACAGTGTAGTACATAGTATATGAGTGAGTTGCACTGAAAAACTTAGAATATAAGAAACGCACAGTGTAGTATATAGTATATGAGTGAGTTGCACTGAAAAACTTAGAATTTACTGAAAAACCCGCATTACACGAAATGCACAGTGTAGTACATAGTATATGAGTGAGTTGCACTTAAAAACTTAGAATATAAGAAACGCACAGTGTGGTACATAGTATATGAGTGAGTTGCACTGAAAAACTTAGAATATAAGAAACGCACAGTGTAGTACATAGTATATGAGTGAGTTGCACTGAAAAACTTAGAATATAAGAAACGCACAGTGTAGTACATAGTATATGAGTGAGTTGCACTGAAAAACTTAGAATATAAGAAACGCACAGTGTAGTACATAGTATATGAGTGAGTTGCACTGAAAAACTTAGAATATAAGAAACGCACAGTGTAGTACATAGTATATGAGTGAGTTGCACTGAAAAACTTAGAATATAAGAAACGCACAGTGTAGTATATAGTATATGAGTGAGTTGCACTGAAAAACTTAGAATTTACTGAAAAACCCGCATTACACGAAATGCACAGTGTAGTACATAGTATATGAGTGAGTTGCACTTAAAAACTTAGAATATAAGAAACGCACAGTGTGGTACATAGTATATGAGTGAGTTGCACTGAAAAACTTAGAATATAAGAAACGCACAGTGTAGTACATAGTATATGAGTGAGTTGCACTGAAAAACTTAGAATATAAGAAACGCACAGTGTAGTACATAGTATATGAGTGAGTTGCACTGAAAAACTTAGAATATAAGAAACGCACAGTGTAGTACATAGTATATGAGTGAGTTGCACTGAAAAACTTAGAATATAAGAAACGCACAGTGTAGTACATAGTATATGAGTGAGTTGCACTGAAAAACTTAGAATATAAGAAACGCACAGTGTAGTACATAGTTTATGAGTGAGTTGCACTGAAAAACTTAGAATATAAGAAACGCACAGTGTAGTACATAGTATATGAGTGAGTTGCACTCAAAAACTTAGAATATAAGAAACGCACAGTGTAGTACATAGTATATGAGTGAGTTGCACTGAAAAACTTAGAATATAAGAAACGCACAGTGTAGTACATAGTATATGAGTGAGTTGCACTGAAAAACTTAGAATATAAGAAACGCACAGTGTAGTATATAGTATATGAGTGAGTTGCACTGAAAAACTCTAGAATATAAGAAACGCACAGTGTAGTACATAGTATATGAGTGAGTTGCACTGAAAAACTTAGAATATAAGAAACGCACAGTGTAGTACATAGTATATGAGTGAGTTGCACTGAAAAACTTAGAATATAAGAAACGCACAGTGTAGTACATAGTATATGAGTGAGTTGCACTGAAAAACTTAGAATATAAGAAACGCACAGTGTAGTACATAGTATATGAGTGAGTTGCACTGAAAAACTTAGAATATAAGAAACGCACAGTGTAGTACATAGTATATGAGTGAGTTGCACTCAAAAACTTAGAATATAAGAAACGCACAGTGTAGTACATAGTATATGAGTGAGTTGCACTGAAAAACTTAGAATATAAGAAACGCACAGTGTAGTACATAGTATATGAGTGAGTTGCACTGAAAAACTTAGAATATAAGAAACGCACAGTGTAGTACATAGTATATGATTGAGTTGCACTGAAAAACCACAGTGTAGTACATAGTATATGAGTGAGTTGCACTGAAAAACTTAGAATATAAGAAACGCACAGTGTAGTACATAGTATATGAGTGAGTTGCACTGGAAAACTTAGAATATCAGAAACGCACAGTGTAGTACATAGTATATGAGTGAGTTGCACTGGAAAACTTAGAATATAAGAAACGCACAGTGTAGTACATAGTATATGAGTGAGTTGCACTGAAAAACTTAGAATATAAGAAACGCACAGTGTAGTACATAGTATATGAGTGAGTTGCACTGAAAAACTTAGAATATAAGAAACGCACAGTGTAGTACATAGTATATGAGTGAGTTGCACTGAAAAACTTAGAATATAAGAAACGCACAGTGTAGAACATAGTATATGAGTGAGTTGCACTGAAAAACTTAGAATATAAGAAACGCACAGTGTAGTACATAGTATATGAGTGAGTTGCACTCAAAAACTTAGAATATAAGAAACGCACAGTGTAGTACATAGTATATGAGTGAGTTGCACTGAAAAACTTAGAATATAAGAAACGCACAGTGTAGTATATAGTATATGAGTGAGTTGCACTGAAAAACTTAGAATTTACTGAAAAACCCGCATTACACGAAATGCACAGTGTAGTACATAGTATATGAGTGAGTTGCACTGAAAAACTTAGAATATAAGAAACGCACAGTGTGGTACATAGTATATGAGTGAGTTGCACTGAAAAACTTAGAATATAAGAAACGCACAGTGTAGTACATAGTATATGAGTGAGTTGCACTGAAAAACTTAGAATATAAGAAACGCACAGTGTAGTACATAGTATATGAGTGAGTTGCACTGAAAAACTTAGAATATAAGAAACGCACAGTGTAGTACATAGTATATGAGTGAGTTGCACTGAAAAACTTAGAATATAAGAAACGCACAGTGTAGTACATAGTATATGAGTGAGTTGCACTGAAAAACTTAGAATATAAGAAACGCACAGTGTAGTACATAGTATATGAGTGAGTTGCACTGAAAAACTTAGAATATAAGAAACGCACAGTGTAGTACATAGTATATGAGTGAGTTGCACTCAAAAACTTAGAATATAAGAAACGCACAGTGTAGTACATAGTATATGAGTGAGTTGCACTGAAAAACTTAGAATATAAGAAACGCACAGTGTAGTACATAGTATATGAGTGAGTTGCACTGAAAAACTTAGAATATAAGAAACGCACAGTGTAGTACATAGTATATGATTGAGTTGCACTGAAAAACTTAGAATATAAGAAACGCACAGTGTAGTACATAGTATATGAGTGAGTTGCACTGAAAAACTTAGAATATAAGAAACGCACAGTGTAGTACATAGTATATGAGTGAGTTGCACTGGAAAACTTAGAATATCAGAAACGCACAGTGTAGTACATAGTATATGAGTGAGTTGCACTGGAAAACTTAGAATATAAGAAACGCACAGTGTAGTACATAGTATATGAGTGAGTTGCACTGAAAAACTTAGAATATAAGAAACGCACAGTGTAGTACATAGTATATGAGTGAGTTGCACTGAAAAACTTAGAATATAAGAAACGCACAGTGTAGTACATAGTATATGAGTGAGTTGCACTGAAAAACTTAGAATATAAGAAACGCACAGTGTAGTACATAGTATATGAGTGAGTTGCACTGAAAAACTTAGAATATAAGAAACGCACAGTGTAGTACATAGTATATGAGTGAGTTGCACTCAAAAACTTAGAATATAAGAAACGCACAGTGTAGTACATAGTATATGAGTGAGTTGCACTGAAAAACTTAGAATATAAGAAACGCACAGTGTAGTATATAGTATATGAGTGAGTTGCACTGAAAAACTTAGAATTTACTGAAAAACCCGCATTACACGAAATGCACAGTGTAGTACATAGTATATGAGTGAGTTGCACTGAAAAACTTAGAATATAAGAAACGCACAGTGTGGTACATAGTATATGAGTAAGTTGCACTGAAAAACTTAGAATATAAGAAACGCACATTGTAGTACATAGTATATGAGTGAGTTGCACTGAAAAACTTAGAATATAAGAAACGCACAGTGTAGTACATAGTATATGAGTGAGTTGCACCGAAAAACTTAGAATATAAGAAACGCACAGTGTAGTACATAGTATATGAGTGAGTTGCACTGAAAAACTTAGAATATAAGAAACGCACAGTGTAGTACATAGTATATGAGTGAGTTACACTGAAAAACTTAGAATATAAGAAACGCACAGTGTAGTACATAGTATATGAGTGAGTTGCACTGAAAAACTTAGAATATAAGAAACGCACAGTGTAGTACATAGTATATGAGTGAGTTGCACTGAAAAACTTAGAATATAAGAAACGCACAGTGTAGTACATAGTATATGAGTGAGTTGCACTGAAAAACTTAGAATATAAGAAACGCACAGTGTAGTACATAGTATATGAGTGAGTTGCACTGAAAAACTTAGAATATAAGAAACGCACAGTGTAGTACATAGTATATGAGTGAGATGCACTCAAAAACTTAGAATATAAGAAACGCACAGTGTAGTACATAGTATATGAGTGAGTTGCACTGAAAAACTTAGAATATAAGAAACGCACAGTGTAGTACATAGTATATGAGTGAGTTGCACTGAAAAACTTAGAATATAAGAAACGCACAGTGTAGTACATAGTATATGATTGAGTTGCACTGAAAAACTTAGAATATAAGAAACGCACAGTGTAGTACATAGTATATGAGTGAGTTGCACTGAAAAACTTAGAATATAAGAAACGCACAGTGTAGTACATAGTATATGAGTGAGTTGCACTGGAAAACTTAGAATATCAGAAACGCACAGTGTAGTACATAGTATATGAGTGAGTTGCACTGGAAAACTTAGAATATAAGAAACGCACAGTGTAGTACATAGTATATGAGTGAGTTGCACTGAAAAACTTAGAATATAAGAAACGCACAGTGTAGTACATAGTATATGAGTGAGTTGCACTGAAAAACTTAGAATATAAGAAACGCACAGTGTAGTACATAGTATATGAGTGAGTTGCACTGAAAAACTTAGAATATAAGAAACGCACAGTGTAGTACATAGTATATGAGTGAGTTGCACTGAAAAACTTAGAATATAAGAAACGCACAGTGTAGTACATAGTATATGAGTGAGTTGCACTCAAAAACTTAGAATATAAGAAACGCACAGTGTAGTACATAGTATATGAGTGAGTTGCACTGAAAAACTTAGAATATAAGAAACGCACAGTGTAGTATATAGTATATGAGTGAGTTGCACTGAAAAACTTAGAATTTACTGAAAAACCCGCATTACACGAAATGCACAGTGTAGTACATAGTATATGAGTGAGTTGCACTGAAAAACTTAGAATATAAGAAACGCACAGTGTGGTACATAGTATATGAGTAAGTTGCACTGAAAAACTTAGAATATAAGAAACGCACAGTGTAGTACATAGTATATGAGTGAGTTGCACTGAAAAACTTAGAATATAAGAAACGCACAGTGTAGTACATAGTATATGAGTGAGTTGCACTGAAAAACTTAGAATATAAGAAACGCACAGTGTAGTACATAGTATATGAGTGAGTTGCACTGAAAAACTTAGAATATAAGAAACGCACAGTGTAGTACATAGTATATGAGTGAGTTGCACTGAAAAACTTAGAATATAAGAAACGCACAGTGTAGTACATAGTATATGAGTGAGTTGCACTGAAAAACTTAGAATATAAGAAACGCACAGTGTAGTACATAGTATATGAGTGAGTTGCACTGAAAAACTTAGAATATAAGAAACGCACAGTGTAGTACATAGTATATGAGTGAGTTGCACTGAAAAACTTAGAATATAAGAAACGCACAGTGTAGTACATAGTATATGAGTGAGTTGCACTGAAAAACTTAGAATATAAGAAACGCACAGTGTAGTATATAGTATATGAGTGAGTTGCACTGAAAAACTTAGAATTTACTGAAAAACCCGCATTACACGAAATGCACAGTGTAGTACATAGTATATGAGTGAGTTGCACTGAAAAACTTAGAATATAAGAAACGCACAGTGTAGTACATAGTATATGAGTGAGTTGCACTGAAAAACTTACAATATAAGAAACGCACAGTGTAGTACATAGTATATGAGTGAGTTGCACTGAAAAACTTAGAATATAAGAAACGCACAGTGTAGTACATAGTATATGAGTGAGTTGCACTGAAAAACTTAGAATATAAGAAACGCACAGTGTAGTACATAGTATATGAGTGAGTTGCACTGAAAAACTTAGAATATAAGAAACGCACAGTGTAGTACATAGTATATGAGTGAGTTGCACTCAAAAACTTAGAATATAAGAAACGCACAGTGTAGTACATAGTATATGAGTGAGTTGCACTGAAAAACTTAGAATATAAGAAACGCACAGTGTAGTACATAGTATATGAGTGAGTTGCACTCAAAAACTTAGAATATAAGAAACGCACAGTGTAGTACATAGTATATGAGTGAGTTGCACTGAAAAACTTAGAATATAAGAAACGCACAGTGTAGTACATAGTATATGAGTGAGTTGCACTGAAAAACTTAGAATATAAGAAACGCACAGTGTAGTACATAGTATATGAGTGAGTTGCACTGAAAAACTTAGAATATAAGAAACGCACAGTGTAGTACATAGTATATGAGTGAGTTGCACTCAAAAACTTAGAATATAAGAAACGCACAGTGTAGTACATAGTATATGAGTGAGTTGCACTGAAAAACTTAGAATATAAGAAACGCACAGTGTAGTACATCGTATATGAGTGAGTTGCACTCAAAAACTTAGAATATAAGAAACGCACAGTGTACTACATAGTATATGAGTGAGTTGCACTGAAAAACTTAGAATATAAGAAACGCACAGTGTAGTACATAGTATATGAGTGAGTTGCACTGAAAAACTTAGAATATAAGAAACGCACAGTGTAGTACATAGTATATGAGTGAGTTGCACTGAAAAACTTAGAATATAAGAAACGCACAGTGTAGTACATAGTATATGAGTGAGTTGCACAGAAAAACTTAGAATATAAGAAACGCACAGTGTAGTACATAGTATATGATTGAGTTGCACTGAAAAACTTAGAATATAAGAAACGCACAGTGTAGTACATAGTATATGAGTGAGTTGCACTGAAAAACTTAGAATATAAGAAACGCACAGTGTAGTACATAGTATATGAGTGAGTTGCACTGAAAAATTTAGAATATCAGAAACGCACAGTGTAGTACATAGTATATGAGTGAGTTGCACTGGAAAACTTAGAATATAAGAAACGCACAGTGTAGTACATAGTATATGAGTGAGTTGCACTGAAAAACTTAGAATATAAGAAACGCACAGTGTAGTACATAGTATATGAGTGAGTTGCACTGAAAAACTTAGAATATAAGAAACGCACAGTGTAGTACATAGTATATGAGTGAGTTGCACTCAAAAACTTAGAATATAAGAAACGCACAGTGTAGTACATAGTATATGAGTGAGTTGCACTCAAAAACTTAGAATATAAGAAACGCACAGTGTAGTACATAGTATATGAGTGAGTTGCACTCAAAAACTTAGAATATAAGAAACGCACAGTGTAGTACATAGTATATGAGTGAGTTGCACTGAAAAACTTAGAATATAAGAAACGCACAGTGTAGTATATAGTATATGAGTGAGTTGCACTGAAAAACTTAGAATTTACTGAAAAACCCGCATTACACGAAATGCACAGTGTAGTACATAGTATATGAGTGAGTTGCACTGAAAAACTTAGAATATAAGAAACGCACAGTGTAGTACATAGTATATGAGTGAGTTGCACTGAAAAACTTAGAATATAAGAAACGCACAGTGTAGTACATAGTATATGAGTGAGTTGCACTGAAAAACTTAGAATATAAGAAACGCACAGTGTAGTACATAGTATATGAGTGAGTTGCACTGAAAAACTTAGAATATAAGAAACGCACAGTGTAGTACATAGTATATGAGTGAGTTGCACTCAAAAACTTTGAATATAAGAAACGCACAGTGTAGTACATAGTATATGAGTGAGTTGCACTGAAAAACTTAGAATATAAGAAACGCACAGTGTAGTACATAGTATATGAGTGAGTTGCACTCAAAAACTTAGAATATAAGAAACGCACAGTGTAGTACATAGTATATGAGTGAGTTGCACTGAAAAACTTAGAATATAAGAAACGCACAGTGTAGTACATAGTATATGAGTGAGTTGCACTGAAAAACTTAGAATATAAGAAACGCACAGTGTAGTACATAGTATATGAGTGAGTTGCACTGAAAAACTTAGAATATAAGAAACGCACAGTGTAGTACATAGTATATGAGTGAGTTGCACAGAAAAACTTAGAATATAAGAAACGCACAGTGTAGTACATAGTATATGATTGAGTTGCACTGAAAAACTTAGAATATAAGAAACGCACAGTGTAGTACATAGTATATGAGTGAGTTGCACTGAAAAACTTAGAATATAAGAAACGCACAGTGTAGTACATAGTATATGAGTGAGTTGCACTGGAAAACTTAGAATATCAGAAACGCACAGTGTAGTACATAGTATATGAGTGAGTTGCACTGGAAAACTTAGAATATAAGAAACGCACAGTGTAGTACATAGTATATGAGTGAGTTGCACTGAAAAACTTAGAATATAAGAAACGCACAGTGTAGTACATAGTATATGAGTGAGTTGCACTGAAAAACTTAGAATATAAGAAACGCACAGTGTAGTACATAGTATATGAGTGAGTTGCACTGAAAAACTTAGAATATAAGAAACGCACAGTGTAGTACATAGTATATGAGTGAGTTGCACTGAAAAACTTAGAATATAAGAAACGCACAGTGTAGTACATAGTATATGAGTGAGTTGCACTGAAAAACTTAGATTATAAGAAACGCACAGTGTAGTACATAGTATATGACTGAGTTGCACTGAAAAACTTAGAATATAAGAAACGCACAGTGTAGTACATAGTATATGAGTGAGTTGCACTGAAAAACTTAGAATTTAAGAAACGCACAGTGTAGTACATAGTATATGAGTGAGTTGCACTGAAAAACTTAGAATATAAAAAACGCACAGTGTAGTACATAGTATATGAGTGAGTTGCACTGAAAAACTTAGAATTTACTGAAAAACCCGCATTACACGAAATGCACAGTGTAGTACATAGTATATGAGTGAGTTGCACTGAAAAACTTAGAATTTACTGAAAAACCCGCATTACACGAAATGCAGAGTGTAGTACATAGTATATGAGTGAGTTGCACTGAAAAACTTAGAATATAAGAAACGCACAGTGTAGTACATAGTATATGAGTGAGTTGCACTGAAAAACTTAGAATATAAGAAACGCACAGTGTAGTACATAGTATATGAGTGAGTTGCACTGAAAAACTTAGAATATAAGAAACGCACAGTGTAGTACATAGTATATGAGTGAGTTGCACTGAAAAACTTAGAATATAAGAAACGCACAGTGTAGTACATAGTATATGAGTGAGTTGCACTGAAAAACTTAGAATTTACTGAAAAACCCGCATTACACGAAATGCACAGTGTAGTACATAGTATATGAGTGAATGCACTGAAAACTTAGAATATAAGAAACGCACAGTGTAGTACATAGTATATGAGTGAGTTGCACTGAAAAACTTAGAATATAAGAAACGCACAGTGTAGTACATAGTATATGAGTGAGTTGCACTGAAAAACTTAGAATATAAGAAACGCACAGTGTAGTACATAGTATATGAGTGAGTTGCACTGAAAAACTTAGAATATAAGAAACGCACAGTGTAGTACATAGTATATGAGTGAGTTGCACTGAAAAACTTAGAATATAAGAAACGCACAGTGTAGTACATAGTATATGAGTGAATTGCACTGAAAAACTTAGAATATAAGAAACGCACAGTGTAGTACATAGTATATGAGTGAGTTGCACTGAAAAACTTAGAATATAAGAAACGCACAGTGTAGTACATAGTATATGAGTGAGTTGCACTGAAAAACTTAGAATATAAGAAACGCACAGTGTAGTACATAGTATATGAGTGAGTTGCACTGAAAAACTTAGAATTTACTGAAAAACCCGCATTACACGAAATGCACAGTGTAGTACATAGTATATGAGTGAGTTGCACTGAAAAACTTAGAATATAAGAAACGCACAGTGTAGTACATAGTATATGAGTGAGTTGCACTGAAAAACTTAGAATATAAGAAATGCACAGTGTAGTACATAGTATATGAGTGAGTTGCACTGAAAAACTTAGAATATAAGAAACGCACAGTGTAGTACATAGTATATGAGTGAGTTGCACTGAAAAACTTAGAATATAAGAAACGCACAGTGTAGTACATAATATATGAGTGAGTTGCACTGAAAAACTTAGAATTTAAGAAACGCACAGTGTAGTACATAGTATATGAGTGAGTTGCACTGAAAAACTTAGAATATAAGAAACGCACAGTGTAGTACATAGTATATGAGTGAGTTGCACTGAAAAACTTAGAATATGAGTAACGCACAGTGTAGTACATAGTATATGAGTGAGTTGCACTGAAAAACTTAGAATTTAAGAAACGCACAGTGTAGTACATAGTATATGAGTGAGTTGCACTGAAAAACTAAGAATATAAGAAACGCACAGTGTAGTACATAGTATATGAGTGAGTTGCACTGAAAAACTTAGAATATAAGAAACGCACAGTGTAGTACATAGTATATGAGTGAGTTGCACTGAAAAACTTAGAATATAAGAAACACACAGTGTAGTACATAGTATATGAGTGAGTTGCACTGAAAAACTTAGAATATAAGAAACGCACAGTGTAGTACATAGTATATGAGTGAGTTGCACTGAAAAACTTAGAATATAAGAAACGCACAGTGTAGTACATAGTATATGAGTGAGTTGCACTGAAAAACTTAGAATTTAGAGAAACGCACAGTGTAGTACATAGTATATGAGTGAGTTGCACTGAAAAACTTAGAATATAAGAAACGCACAGTGTAGTACATAGTATATGAGTGAGTTGCACTGAAAAACTTAGAATATAAGAAACGCACAGTGTAGTACATAGTATATGAGTGAGTTGCACTGAAAAACTTAGAATATAAGAAACGCACAGTGTAGTACATAGTATATGAGTGAGTTGCACTGAAAAACTTAGAATTTACTGAAAAACCCGCATTACACGAAATGCACAGTGTAGTACATAGTATATGAGTGAGTTGCACTGAAAACTTAGAATATAAGAAACGCACAGTGTAGTACATAGTATATGAGTGAGTTGCACTGAAAAACTTAGAATATAAGAAACGCACAGTGTAGTACATAGTATATGAGTGAGTTGCACTGAAAAACTTAGAATATAAGAAACGCACAGTGTAGTACATAGTATATGAGTGAGTTGCACTGAAAAACTTAGAATATAAGAAACGCACAGTGTAGTACATAGTATATGAGTGAGTTGCACTGAAAAACTTAGAATATAAGAAACGCACAGTGTAGTACATAGTATATGAGTGAGTTGCACTGAAAAACTTAGAATTTAGAGAAATGCACAGTGTAGTACATAGTATATGAGTGAGTTGCTCTGAAAAACTTAGAATATAAGAAACGCACAGTGTAGTACATAGTATATGAGTGAGTTGCACTGAAAAACTTAGAATATAAGAAACGCACAGTGTAGTACATAGTATATGAGTGAGTTGCATTGAAAAACTTAGAATATAAGTAACGCACGGTGTAGTACATAGTATATGAGTGAGTTGCACTGAAAAACTTAGAATATAAGAAAGGCACAGTGTAGTACATAGTATATGAGTGAGTTGCACTGAAAAACTTAGAATATAAGAAACGCACAGTGTAGTACATAGTATATGAGTGAGTTGCACTGAAAAACTTAGAATTTACTGAAAAACCCGCATTACACGAAATGCACAGTGTAGTACATAGTATATGAGTGAGTTGCACTGAAAACTTAGAATATAAGAAACGCACAGTGTAGTACATAGTATATGAGTGAGTTGCACTGAAAAACTTAGAATATAAGAAACGCACAGTGTAGTACATAGTATATGAGTGAGTTGCACTGAAAAACTTAGAATATAAGAAACGCACAGTGTAGTACATAGTATATGAGTGAGTTGCACTGAAAAACTTAGAATATAAGAAACGCACAGTGTAGTACACAGTATATGAGTGAGTTGCACTGAAAAACTTAGAATATAAGAAACGCACAGTGTAGTACATAGTATATGAGTGAGTTGCACTGAAAAACTTAGAATATAAGAAACGCACAGTGTAGTACATAGTATATGAGTGAGTTGCACTGAAAAACTTAGAATATAAGAAACGCACAGTGTAGTACATAGTATATGAGTGAGTTGCACTGAAAAACTTAGAATATAAGAAACGCACAGTGTAGTACATAGTATATGAGTAAGTTGCACTGAAAAACTTAGAATATAAGAAACGCACAGTGTAGTACATAGTATATGAGTGAGTTGCACTGAAAAACTTAGAATATAAGAAACGCACAGTGTAGTACATAGTATATGAGTGAGTTGCACTGAAAAACTTAGAATATAAGAAACACACAGTGTAGTACATAGTATATGAGTGAGTTGCACTGAAAAACTTAGAATATAAGAAACGCACAGTGTAGTACATAGTATATGAGTGAGTTGCACTGAAAAACTTAGAATATAAGAAACGCACAGTGTAGTACATAGTATATGAGTGAGTTGCACTGAAAAACTTAGAATTTAGAGAAACGCACAGTGTAGTACATAGTATATGAGTGAGTTGCACTGAAAAACTTAGAATATAAGAAACGCACAGTGTAGTACATAGTATATGAGTGAGTTGCACTGAAAAACTTAGAATATAAGAAACGCACAGTGTAGTACATAGTATATGAGTGAGTTGCACTGAAAAACTTAGAATATAAGAAACGCACAGTGTAGTACATAGTATATGAGTGAGTTGCACTGAAAAACTTAGAATTTACTGAAAAACCCGCATTACACGAAATGCACAGTGTAGTACATAGTATATGAGTGAGTTGCACTGAAAACTTAGAATATAAGAAACGCACAGTGTAGTACATAGTATATGAGTGAGTTGCACTGAAAAACTTAGAATATAAGAAACGCACAGTGTAGTACATAGTATATGAGTGAGTTGCACTGAAAAACTTAGAATATAAGAAACGCACAGTGTAGTACATAGTATATGAGTGAGTTGCACTGAAAAACTTAGAATATAAGAAACGCACAGTGTAGTACATAGTATATGAGTGAGTTGCACTGAAAAACTTAGAATTTACTGAAAAACCCGCATTACACGAAATGCACAGTGTAGTACATAGTATATGAGTGAGTTGCACTGAAAACTTAGAATATAAGAAACGCACAGTGTAGTACATAGTATATGAGTGAGTTGCACTGAAAAACTTAGAATATAAGAAACGCACAGTGTAGTACATAGTATATGAGTGAGTTGCACTGAAAAACTTAGAATATAAGAAACGCACAGTGTAGTACATAGTATATGAGTGAGTTGCACTGAAAAACTTAGAATATAAGAAACGCACAGTGTAGTACATAGTATATGAGTGAGTTGCACTGAAAAACTTAGAATATAAGAAACGCACAGTGTAGTACATAGTATATGAGTGAGTTGCACTGAAAAACTTAGAATTTAGAGAAATGCACAGTGTAGTACATAGTATATGAGTGAGTTGCTCTGAAAAACTTAGAATATAAGAAACGCACAGTGTAGTACATAGTATATGAGTGAGTTGCACTGAAAAACTTAGAATATAAGAAACGCACAGTGTAGTACATAGTATATGAGTGAGTTGCATTGAAAAACTTAGAATATAAGTAACGCACGGTGTAGTACATAGTATATGAGTGAGTTGCACTGAAAAACTTAGAATATAAGAAACGCACAGTGTAGTACATAGTATATGAGTGAGTTGCACTGAAAAACTTAGAATATAAGAAACGCACAGTGTAGTACATAGTATATGAGTGAGTTGCACTGAAAAACTTAGAATATAAGAAACGCACAGTGTAGTACATAGTATATGAGTAAGTTGCACTGAAAAACTTAGAATATAAGAAACGCACAGTGTAGTACATAGTATATGAGTGAGTTGCACTGAAAAACTTAGAATATAAGAAACGCACAGTGTAGTACATAGTATATGAGTGAGTTGCACTGAAAAACTTAGAATATAAGAAACACACAGTGTAGTACATAGTATATGAGTGAGTTGCACTGAAAAACTTAGAATATAAGAAACGCACAGTGTAGTACATAGTATATGAGTGAGTTGCACTGAAAAACTTAGAATGTAAGAAACGCACAGTGTAGTACATAGTATATGAGTGAGTTGCACTGAAAAACTTAGAATTTAGAGAAACGCACAGTGTAGTACATAGTATATGAGTGAGTTGCACTGAAAAACTTAGAATATAAGAAACGCACAGTGTAGTACATAGTATATGAGTGAGTTGCACTGAAAAACTTAGAATATAAGAAACGCACAGTGTAGTACATAGTATATGAGTGAGTTGCACTGAAAAACTTAGAATATAAGAAACGCACAGTGTAGTACATAGTATATGAGTGAGTTGCACTGAAAAACTTAGAATTTACTGAAAAACCCGCATTACACGAAATGCACAGTGTAGTACATAGTATATGAGTGAGTTGCACTGAAAACTTAGAATATAAGAAACGCACAGTGTAGTACATAGTATATGAGTGAGTTGCACTGAAAAACTTAGAATATAAGAAACGCACAGTGTAGTACATAGTATATGAGTGAGTTGCACTGAAAAACTTAGAATATAAGAAACGCACAGTGTAGTACATAGTATATGAGTGAGTTGCACTGAAAAACTTAGAATATAAGAAACGCACAGTGTAGTACATAGTATATGAGTGAGTTGCACTGAAAAACTTAGAATATAAGAAACGCACAGTGTAGTACATAGTATATGAGTGAGTTGCACTGAAAAACTTAGAATATAAGAAACGCACAGTGTAGTACATAGTATATGAGTGAGTTGCACTGAAAAACTTAGAATATAAGAAACGCACAGTGTAGTACATAGTATATGAGTGAGTTGCACTGAAAAACTTAGAATTTACTGAAAAACCCGCATTACACGAAATGCACAGTGTAGTACATAGTATATGAGTGAGTTGCACTGAAAAACTTAGAATATAAGAAACGCACAGTGTAGTACATAGTATATGAGTGAGTTGCACTGAAAAACTTAGAATATAAGAAACGCACAGTGTAGTACATAGTATATGAGTGAGTTGCATTGAAAAACTTAGAATATAAGTAACGCACGGTGTAGTACATAGTATATGAGTGAGTTGCACTGAAAAACTTAGAATATAAGAAACGCACAGTGTAGTACATAGTATATGAGTGAGTTGCACTGAAAAACTTAGAATATAAGAAACGCACAGTGTAGTACATAGTATATGAGTGAGTTGCACTGAAAAACTTAGAATTTACTGAAAAACCCGCATTACACGAAATGCACAGTGTAGTACATAGTATATGAGTGAGTTGCACTGAAAACTTAGAATATAAGAAACGCACAGTGTAGTACATAGTATATGAGTGAGTTGCACTGAAAAACTTAGAATATAAGAAACGCACAGTGTAGTACATAGTATATGAGTGAGTTGCACTGAAAAACTTAGAATATAAGAAACGCACAGTGTAGTACATAGTATATGAGTGAGTTGCACTGAAAAACTTAAAATATAAGAAACGCACAGTGTAGTACATAGTATGTGAGTGAGTTGCACTGAAAAACTTAGAATATAAGAAACGCACAGTGTAGTACATAGTATATGAGTGAGTTGCACTGAAAAACTTAGAATATAAGAAACGCACAGTGTAGTACATAGTATATGAGTGAGTTGCACTGAAAAACTTAGAATATAAGAAACGCACAGTGTAGTACATAGTATATGAGTGAGTTGCACTGAAAAACTTAGAATATAAGAAACGCACAGTGTAGTACATAGTATATGAGTGAGTTGCACTGAAAAACTTAGAATATAAGAAACGCACAGTGTAGTACATAGTATATGAGTGAGTTGCACTGAAAAACTTAGAATATAAGAAACGCACAGTGTAGTACATAGTATATGAGGGAGTTGCACTGAAAAACTTAGAATTTACTGAAAAACCCGCATTACACGAAATGCACAGTGTAGTACATAGTATATGAGTGAGTTGCACTGAAAAACTTAGAATATAAGAAACGCACAGTGTAGTACATAGTATATGAGTGAGTTGCACTGAAAAACTTAGAATATAAGAAACGCACAGTGTAGTACATAGTATATGAGTGAGTTGCACTGAAAAACTTAGAATATAAGAAACGCACAGTGTAGTACATAGTATATGAGTGAGTTGCACTGAAAAACTTAGAATATAAGAAACGCACAGTGTAATACATAGTATATGAGTGAGTTGCACTGAAAAACTTAAAATTTAAGAAACGCACAGTGTAGTACATAGTATATGAGTGAGTTGCACTGAAAAACTTAGAATATAAGAAACGCACAGTGTAGTACATAGTATATGAGTGAGTTGCACTGAAAAACTTAGAATATGAGTAACGCACAGTGTAGTACATAGTATATGAGTGAGTTGCACTGAAAAACTTAGAATATGAGTAACGCACAGTGTAGTACATAGTAATGAGTGAGTTGCACTGAAAAACTTAGAATTTAAGAAACGCACAGTGTAGTACATAGTATATGAGTGAGTTGCACTGAAAAACTTAGAATATAAGAAACGCAAAGTGTAGTACATAGTATATGAGTGAGTTGCACTGAAAAACTTAGAATATAAGAAACGCACAGTGTAGTACATAGTATATGAGTGAGTTGCACTGAAAAACTTAGAATATAAGAAACACACAGTGTAGTACATAGTATATGAGTGAGTTGCACTGAAAAACTTAGAATATAAGAAACGCACAGTGTAGTACATAGTATATGAGTGAGTTGCACTGAAAAACTTAGAATATAAGAAACGCACAGTGTAGTACATAGTATATGAGTGAGTTGCACTGAAAAACTTAGAATTTAGAGAAACGCACAGTGTAGTACATAGTATATGAGTGAGTTGCACTGAAAAACTTAGAATATAAGAAACGCACAGTGTAGTACATAGTATATGAGTGAGTTGCACTGAAAAACTTAGAATATAAGAAACGCACAGTGTAGTACATAGTATATGAGTGAGTTGCACTGAAAAACTTAGAATATAAGAAACGCACAGTGTAGTACATAGTATATGAGTGAGTTGCACTGAAAAACTTAGAATTTACTGAAAAACCCGCATTACACGAAATGCACAGTGTAGTACATAGTATATGAGTGAGTTGCACTGAAAACTTAGAATATAAGAAACGCACAGTGTAGTACATAGTATATGAGTGAGTTGCACTGAAAAACTTAGAATTTAGAGAAATGCACAGTGTAGTACATAGTATATGAGTGAGTTGCTCTGAAAAACTTAGAATATAAGAAACGCACAGTGTAGTACATAGTATATGAGTGAGTTGCACTGAAAAACTTAGAATATAAGAAACGCACAGTGTAGTACATAGTATATGAGTGAGTTGCATTGAAAAACTTAGAATATAAGTAACGCACGGTGTAGTACATAGTATATGAGTGAGTTGCACTGAAAAACTTAGAATATAAGAAACGCACAGTGTAGTACATAGTATATGAGTGAGTTGCACTGAAAAACTTAGAATATAAGAAACGCACAGTGTAGTACATAGTATATGAGTGAGTTGCACTGAAAAACTTAGAATATAAGAAACGCACAGTGTAGTACATAGTATATGAGTAAGTTGCACTGAAAAACTTAGAATATAAGAAACGCACAGTGTAGTACATAGTATATGAGTGAGTTGCACTGAAAAACTTAGAATATAAGAAACGCACAGTGTAGTACATAGTATATGAGTGAGTTGCACTGAAAAACTTAGAATATAAGAAACACACAGTGTAGTACATAGTATATGAGTGAGTTGCACTGAAAAACTTAGAATATAAGAAACGCACAGTGTAGTACATAGTATATGAGTGAGTTGCACTGAAAAACTTAGAATGTAAGAAACGCACAGTGTAGTACATAGTATATGAGTGAGTTGCACTGAAAAACTTAGAATTTAGAGAAACGCACAGTGTAGTACATAGTATATGAGTGAGTTGCACTGAAAAACTTAGAATATAAGAAACGCACAGTGTAGTACATAGTATATGAGTGAGTTGCACTGAAAAACTTAGAATATAAGAAACGCACAGTGTAGTACATAGTATATGAGTGAGTTGCACTGAAAAACTTAGAATATAAGAAACGCACAGTGTAGTACATAGTATATGAGTGAGTTGCACTGAAAAACTTAGAATTTACTGAAAAACCCGCATTACACGAAATGCACAGTGTAGTACATAGTATATGAGTGAGTTGCACTGAAAACTTAGAATATAAGAAACGCACAGTGTAGTACATAGTATATGAGTGAGTTGCACTGAAAAACTTAGAATATAAGAAACGCACAGTGTAGTACATAGTATATGAGTGAGTTGCACTGAAAAACTTAGAATATAAGAAACGCACAGTGTAGTACATAGTATATGAGTGAGTTGCACTGAAAAACTTAGAATATAAGAAACGCACAGTGTAGTACATAGTATATGAGTGAGTTGCACTGAAAAACTTAGAATTTACTGAAAAACCCGCATTACACGAAATGCACAGTGTAGTACATAGTATATGAGTGAGTTGCACTGAAAACTTAGAATATAAGAAACGCACAGTGTAGTACATAGTATATGAGTGAGTTGCACTGAAAAACTTAGAATATAAGAAACGCACAGTGTAGTACATAGTATATGAGTGAGTTGCACTGAAAAACTTAGAATATAAGAAACGCACAGTGTAGTACATAGTATATGAGTGAGTTGCACTGAAAAACTTAGAATATAAGAAACGCACAGTGTAGTACATAGTATATGAGTGAGTTGCACTGAAAAACTTAGAATATAAGAAACGCACAGTGTAGTACATAGTATATGAGTGAGTTGCACTGAAAAACTTAGAATATAAGAAACGCACAGTGTAGTACATAGTATATGAGTGAGTTGCACTGAAAAACTTAGAATATAAGAAACGCACAGTGTAGTACATAGTATATGAGTGAGTTGCACTGAAAAACTTAGAATTTACTGAAAAACCCGCATTACACGAAATGCACAGTGTAGTACATAGTATATGAGTGAGTTGCACTGAAAAACTTAGAATATAAGAAACGCACAGTGTAGTACATAGTATATGAGTGAGTTGCACTGAAAAACTTAGAATATAAGAAACGCACAGTGTAGTACATAGTATATGAGTGAGTTGCATTGAAAAACTTAGAATATAAGTAACGCACGGTGTAGTACATAGTATATGAGTGAGTTGCACTGAAAAACTTAGAATATAAGAAACGCACAGTGTAGTACATAGTATATGAGTGAGTTGCACTGAAAAACTTAGAATATAAGAAACGCACAGTGTAGTACATAGTATATGAGTGAGTTGCACTGAAAAACTTAGAATTTACTGAAAAACCCGCATTACACGAAATGCACAGTGTAGTACATAGTATATGAGTGAGTTGCACTGAAAACTTAGAATATAAGAAACGCACAGTGTAGTACATAGTATATGAGTGAGTTGCACTGAAAAACTTAGAATATAAGAAACGCACAGTGTAGTACATAGTATATGAGTGAGTTGCACTGAAAAACTTAGAATATAAGAAACGCACAGTGTAGTACATAGTATATGAGTGAGTTGCACTGAAAAACTTAAAATATAAGAAACGCACAGTGTAGTACATAGTATGTGAGTGAGTTGCACTGAAAAACTTAGAATATAAGAAACGCACAGTGTAGTACATAGTATATGAGTGAGTTGCACTGAAAAACTTAGAATATAAGAAACGCACAGTGTAGTACATAGTATATGAGTGAGTTGCACTGAAAAACTTAGAATATAAGAAACGCACAGTGTAGTACATAGTATATGAGTGAGTTGCACTGAAAAACTTAGAATATAAGAAACGCACAGTGTAGTACATAGTATATGAGTGAGTTGCACTGAAAAACTTAGAATATAAGAAACGCACAGTGTAGTACATAGTATATGAGTGAGTTGCACTGAAAAACTTAGAATATAAGAAACGCACAGTGTAGTACATAGTATATGAGGGAGTTGCACTGAAAAACTTAGAATTTACTGAAAAACCCGCATTACACGAAATGCACAGTGTAGTACATAGTATATGAGTGAGTTGCACTGAAAAACTTAGAATATAAGAAACGCACAGTGTAGTACATAGTATATGAGTGAGTTGCACTGAAAAACTTAGAATATAAGAAACGCACAGTGTAGTACATAGTATATGAGTGAGTTGCACTGAAAAACTTAGAATATAAGAAACGCACAGTGTAGTACATAGTATATGAGTGAGTTGCACTGAAAAACTTAGAATATAAGAAACGCACAGTGTAATACATAGTATATGAGTGAGTTGCACTGAAAAACTTAAAATTTAAGAAACGCACAGTGTAGTACATAGTATATGAGTGAGTTGCACTGAAAAACTTAGAATATAAGAAACGCACAGTGTAGTACATAGTATATGAGTGAGTTGCACTGAAAAACTTAGAATATGAGTAACGCACAGTGTAGTACATAGTATATGAGTGAGTTGCACTGAAAAACTTAGAATATGAGTAACGCACAGTGTAGTACATAGTAATGAGTGAGTTGCACTGAAAAACTTAGAATTTAAGAAACGCACAGTGTAGTACATAGTATATGAGTGAGTTGCACTGAAAAACTTAGAATATAAGAAACGCAAAGTGTAGTACATAGTATATGAGTGAGTTGCACTGAAAAACTTAGAATATAAGAAACGCACAGTGTAGTACATAGTATATGAGTGAGTTGCACTGAAAAACTTAGAATATAAGAAACACACAGTGTAGTACATAGTATATGAGTGAGTTGCACTGAAAAACTTAGAATATAAGAAACGCACAGTGTAGTACATAGTATATGAGTGAGTTGCACTGAAAAACTTAGAATATAAGAAACGCACAGTGTAGTACATAGTATATGAGTGAGTTGCACTGAAAAACTTAGAATTTAGAGAAACGCACAGTGTAGTACATAGTATATGAGTGAGTTGCACTGAAAAACTTAGAATATAAGAAACGCACAGTGTAGTACATAGTATATGAGTGAGTTGCACTGAAAAACTTAGAATATAAGAAACGCACAGTGTAGTACATAGTATATGAGTGAGTTGCACTGAAAAACTTAGAATATAAGAAACGCACAGTGTAGTACATAGTATATGAGTGAGTTGCACTGAAAAACTTAGAATTTACTGAAAAACCCGCATTACACGAAATGCACAGTGTAGTACATAGTATATGAGTGAGTTGCACTGAAAACTTAGAATATAAGAAACGCACAGTGTAGTACATAGTATATGATTGAGTTGCACTGAAAAACTTAGAATATAAGAAACGCACAGTGTAGTACATAGTATATGAGTGAGTTGCACTGAAAAACTTAGAATATAAGAAACGCACAGTGTAGTACATAGTATATGAGTGAGTTGCACTGAAAAACTTAGAATATAAGAAACGCACAGTGTAGTACATAGTATATGAGTGAGTTGCACTGAAAAACTTAGAATATAAGAAACGCACAGTGTAGTACATAGTATATGAGTGAGTTGCACTGAAAAACTAAGAATATAAGAAACGCACAGTGTAGTACATAGTATATGAGTGAGTTGCACTGAAAAACTTAGAATATAAGAAATGCACAGTGTAGTACATAGTATATGAGTGAGTTGCACTGAAAAACTTAGAATATAAGAAACGCACAGTGTAGTACATAGTATATGAGTGAGTTGCACTGAAAAACTTAGAATATAAGAAACGCACAGTGTAGTACATAGTATATGAGTGAGTTGCACTGAAAAACTTAGAATATAAGAAACGCACAGTGTAGTACATAGTATATGAGTGAGTTGCACTGAAAAACTTAGAATTTACTGAAAAACCCGCATTACACGAAATGCACAGTGTAGTACATAGTATATGATTGAGTTGCACTGAAAAACTTAGAATATAAGAAACGCACAGTGTAGTACATAGTATATGAGTGAGTTGCACTGAAAAACTTAGAATATAAGAAACGCACAGTGTAGTACATAGTATATGAGTGAGTTGCACTGAAAAACTTAGAATATAAGAAACGCACAGTGTAGTACATAGTATATGAGTGAGTTGCACTGAAAAACTTAGAATATAAGAAACGCACAGTGTAGTACATAGTATATGAGTGAGTTGCACTGAAAAACTTAGAATTTAAGAAACGCACAGTGTAGTACATAGTATATGAGTGTGTTGCACTGAAAAACTTAGAATATAAGAAACGCACAGTGTAGTACATAGTATATGAGTGAGTTGCACTGAAAAACTTAGAATATGAGTAACGCACAGTGTAGTACATAGTATATGAGTGAGTTGCACTGAAAAACTTAGAATTTAAGAAACGCACAGTGTAGTACATAGTATATGAGTGAGTTGCACTGAAAAACTTAGAATATAAGAAACGCACAGTGTAGTACATAGTATATGAGTGAGTTGCACTGAAAAACTTAGAATATAAGAAACGCACAGTGTAGTACATAGTATATGAGTGAGTTGCACTGAAAAACTTAGAATATAAGAAACACACATTGTAGTACATTGTATATGAGTGAGTTGCACTGAAAAACTTAGAATATAAGAAACGCACAGTGTAGTACATAGTATATGAGTGAGTTGCACTGAAAAACTTAGAATATAAGAAACGCACAGTGTAGTACATAGTATATGAGTGAGTTGCACTGAAAAACTTAGAATTTACTGAAAAACCCGCATTACACGAAATGCACAGTGTAGTACATAGTATATGAGTGAGTTGCACTGAAAAACTTAGAATTTACTGAAAAACCCGCATTACACGAAATGCACAGTGTAGTACATAGTATATGAGTGAGTTGCACTGAAAACTTAGAATATAAGAAACGCACAGTGTAGTACATAGTATATGATTGAGTTGCACTGAAAAACTTAGAATATAAGAAACGCACAGTGTAGTACATAGTATATGAGTGAGTTGCACTGAAAAACTTAGAATATAAGAAACGCACAGTGTAGTACATAGTATATGAGTGAGTTGCACTGAAAAACTTAGAATATAAGAAACGCACAGTGTAGTACATAGTATATGAGTGAGTTGCACTGAAAAACTTAGAATATAAGAAACGCACAGTGTAGTACATAGTATATGAGTGAGTTCCACTGAAAAACTAAGAATATAAGAAACGCACAGTGTAGTACATAGTATATGAGTGAGTTGCACTGAAAAACTTAGAATATAAGAAATGCACAGTGTAGTACATAGTATATGAGTGAGTTGCACTGAAAAACTTAGAATATAAGAAACGCACAGTGTAGTACATAGTATATGAGTGAGTTGCACTGAAAAACTTAGAATATAAGAAACACACAGTGTAGTACATAGTATATGAGTGAGTTGCACTGAAAAACTTAGAATATAAGAAACGCACAGTGTAGTACATAGTATATGAGTGAGTTGCACTGAAAAACTTAGAATTTACTGAAAAACCCGCATTACACGAAATGCACAGTGTAGTACATAGTATATGATTGAGTTGCACTGAAAAACTTAGAATATAAGAAACGCACAGTGTAGTACATAGTATATGAGTGAGTTGCACTGAAAAACTTAGAATATAAGAAACGCACAGTGTAGTACATAGTATATGAGTGAGTTGCACTGAAAAACTTAGAATATAAGAAACGCACAGTGTAGTACATAGTATATGAGTGAGTTGCACTGAAAAACTTAGAATATAAGAAACGCACAGTGTAGTACATAGTATATGAGTGAGTTGCACTGAAAAACTTAGAATTTAAGAAACGCACAGTGTAGTACATAATATATGAGTGAGTTGCACTGAAAAACTTAGAATATAAGAAACGCACAGTGTAGTACATAGTATATGAGTGAGGTGCACTGAAAAACTTAGAATATGAGTAACGCACAGTGTAGTACATAGTATATGAGTGAGTTGCACTGAAAAACTTAGAATTTAAGAAACGCACAGTGTAGTACATAGTATATGAGTGAGTTGCACTGAAAAACTTAGAATATAAGAAACGCACAGTGTAGTACATAGTATATGAGTGAGTTGCACTGAAAAACTTAGAATATAAGAAACGCACAGTGTAGTACATAGTATATGAGTGAGTTGCACTGAAAAACTTAGAATATAAGAAACACACATTGTAGTACATTGTATATGAGTGAGTTGCACTGAAAAACTTAGAATATAAGAATCGCACAGTGTAGTACATAGTATATGAGTGAGTTGCACTGAAAAACTTAGAATATAAGAAACGCACAGTGTAGTACATAGTATATGAGTGAGTTGCACTGAAAAACTTAGAATTTAGAGAAACGCACAGTGTAGTACATAGTATATGAGTGAGTTGCACTGAAAAACTTAGAATATAAGAAACGCACAGTGTAGTACATAGTATATGAGTGAGTTGCACTGAAAAACTTAGAATATAAGAAACGCACAGTGTAGTACATAGTATATGAGTGAGTTGCACTGAAAAACTTAGAATATAAGAAACGCACAGTGTAGTACATAGTATATGAGTGAGTTGCACTGAAAAACTTAGAATTTACTGAAAAACCCGCATTACACGAAATGCACAGTGTAGTACATAGTATATGAGTGAGTTGCACTGAAAAACTTAGAATATAAGAAACGCACAGTGTAGTACATAGTATATGAGTGAGTTGCACTGAAAAACTTAGAATATAAGAAACGCACAGTGTAGTACATAGTATATGAGTGAGTTGCACTGAAAAACTTAGAATATAAGAAACGCACAGTGTAGTACATAGTATATGAGTGAGTTGCACTGAAAAACTTAGAATATAAGAAACGCACAGTGTAGTACATAGTATATGAGTGAGTTGCACTGAAAAACTTAGAATTTACTGAAAAACCCGCATTACACGAAATGCACAGTGTAGTACATAGTATATGAGTGAGTTGCACTGAAAACTTAGAATATAAGAAACGCACAGTGTAGTACATAGTATATGATTGAGTTGCACTGAAAAACTTAGAATATAAGAAACGCACAGTGTAGTACATAGTATATGAGTGAGTTGCACTGAAAAACTTAGAATATAAGAAACGCACAGTGTAGTACATAGTATATGAGTGAGTTGCACTGAAAAACTTAGAATATAAGAAACGCACAGTGTAGTACATAGTATATGAGTGAGTTGCACTGAAAAACTTAGAATATAAGAAACGCACAGTGTAGTACATAGTATATGAGTGAGTTCCACTGAAAAACTAAGAATATAAGAAACGCACAGTGTAGTACATAGTATATGAGTGAGTTGCACTGAAAAACTTAGAATATAAGAAATGCACAGTGTAGTACATAGTATATGAGTGAGTTGCACTGAAAAACTTAGAATATAAGAAACGCACAGTGTAGTACATAGTATATGAGTGAGTTGCACTGAAAAACTTAGAATATAAGAAACGCACAGTGTAGTACATAGTATATGAGTGAGTTGCACTGAAAAACTTAGAATATAAGAAACGCACAGTGTAGTACATAGTATATGAGTGAGTTGCACTGAAAAACTTAGAATTTACTGAAAAACCCGCATTACACGAAATGCACAGTGTAGTACATAGTATATGATTGAGTTGCACTGAAAAACTTAGAATATAAGAAACGCACAGTGTAGTACATAGTATATGAGTGAGTTGCACTGAAAAACTTAGAATATGAGTAACGCACAGTGTAGTACATAGTATATGAGTGAGTTGCACTGAAAAACTTAGAATTTAAGAAACGCACAGTGTAGTACATAGTATATGAGTGAGTTGCACTGAAAAACTTAGAATATAAGAAACGCACAGTGTAGTACATAGTATATGAGTGAGTTGCACTGAAAAACTTAGAATATAAGAAACGCACAGTGTAGTACATAGTATATGAGTGAGTTGCACTGAAAAACTTAGAATATAAGAAACACACATTGTAGTACATTGTATATGAGTGAGTTGCACTGAAAAACTTAGAATATAAGAAACGCACAGTGTAGTACATAGTATATGAGTGAGTTGCACTGAAAAACTTAGAATATAAGAAACGCACAGTGTAGTACATAGTATATGAGTGAGTTGCACTGAAAAACTTAGAATATAAGAAACGGACAGTGTAGTACATAGTATATGAGTGAGTTGCACTGAAAAACTTAGAATTTACTGAAAAACCCGCATTACACGAAATGCACAGTGTAGTACATAGTATATGAGTGAGTTGCACTGAAAAACTTAGAATTTACTGAAAAACCCGCATTACACGAAATGCACAGTGTAGTACATAGTATATGAGTGAGTTGCACTGAAAACTTAGAATATAAGAAACGCACAGTGTAGTACATAGTATATGAGTGAGTTGCACTTAAAAACTTAGAATATAAGAAACGCACAGTGTAGTACATAGTATATGAGTGAGTTGCACTGAAAAACTTAGAATATAAGAAACGCACAGTGTAGTACATAGTATATGAGTGAGTTGCACTGAAAAACTTAGAATATAAGAAACGCACAGTGTAGTACATAGTATATGAGTGAGTTGCACTGAAAAACTTAGAATATAAGAAACGCACAGTGTAGTACATAGTATATGAGTGAGTTGCACTGAAAAACTAAGAATATAAGAAACGCACAGTGTAGTACATAGTATATGAGTGAGTTGCACTGAAAAACTTAGAATATAAGAAATGCACAGTGTAGTACATAGTATATGAGTGAGTTGCACTGAAAAACTTAGAATATAAGAAACGCACAGTGTAGTACATAGTATATGAGTGAGTTGCACTGAAAAACTTAGAATATAAGAAACGCACAGTGTAGTACATAGTATATGAGTGAGTTGCACTGAAAAACTTAGAATATAAGAAACGCACAGTGTAGTACATAGTATATGAGTGAGTTGCACTGAAAAACTTAGAATATAAGAAACGCACAGTGTAGTACATAGTATATGAGTGAGTTGCACTGAAAAACTTAGAATTTAAGAAACGCACAGTGTAGTACATAGTATATGAGTGAGTTGCACTGAAAAACTTAGAATATAAGAAACGCACAGTGTAGTACATAGTATATGAGTGAGGTGCACTGAAAAACTTAGAATATAGAGTAACGCACAGTGTAGTACATAGTATATGAGTGAGTTGCACTGAAAAACTTAGAATTTAAGAAACGCACAGTGTAGTACATAGTATATGAGTGAGTTGCACTGAAAAACTTAGAATATAAGAAACGCACAGTGTAGTACATAGTATATGAGTGAGTTGCACTGAAAAACTTAGAATATAAGAAACGCACAGTGTAGTACATAGTATATGAGTGAGTTGCACTGAAAAACTTAGAATATAAGAAACACACATTGTAGTACATTGTATATGAGTGAGTTGCACTGAAAAACTTAGAATATAAGAAACGCACAGTGTAGTACATAGTATATGAGTGAGTTGCACTGAAAAACTTAGAATATAAGAAACGCACAGTGTAGTACATAGTATATGAGTGAGTTGCACTGAAAAACTTAGAATTTACTGAAAAACCCGCATTACACGAAATGCACAGTGTAGTACATAGTATATGAGTGAGTTGCACTGAAAAACTTAGAATTTACTGAAAAACCCGCATTACACGAAATGCACAGTGTAGTACATAGTATATGAGTGAGTTGCACTGAAAAACTTAGAATATAAGAAACGCACAGTGTAGTACATAGTATATGATTGAGTTGCACTGAAAAACTTAGAATATAAGAAACGCACAGTGTAGTACATAGTATATGAGTGAGTTGCACTGAAAAACTTAGAATATAAGAAACGCACAGTGTAGTACATAGTATATGAGTGAGTTGCACTGAAAAACTTAGAATATAAGAAACGCACAGTGTAGTACATAGTATATGAGTGAGTTGCACTGAAAAACTTAGAATATAAGAAACGCACAGTGTAGTACATAGTATATGAGTGAGTTCCACTGAAAAACTAAGAATATAAGAAACGCACAGTGTAGTACATAGTATATGAGTGAGTTGCACTGAAAAACTTAGAATATAAGAAATGCACAGT
The DNA here is from genome assembly GCF_978045245.1 of Mus caroli. Classification (NCBI taxonomy): domain Eukaryota; kingdom Metazoa; phylum Chordata; class Mammalia; order Rodentia; family Muridae; genus Mus; species Mus caroli. Next base: position 65,725 of record NW_028227650.1, read on the forward strand.
GTAGTACATAGTATATGAGTGAGTTGCACTGAAAAACTTAGAATATAAGAAACGCACAGTGTAGTACATAGTATATGAGTGAGTTGCACTGAAAAACTTAGAATATAAGAAACGCACAGTGTAGTACATAGTATATGAGTGAGTTGCACTGAAAAACTTAGAATATAAGAAACGCACAGTGTAGTACATAGTATATGAGTGAGTTGCACTGAAAAACTTAGAATTTACTGAAAAACCCGCATTACACGAAATGCACAGTGTAGTACATAGTATATGATTGAGTTGCACTGAAAAACTTAGAATATAAGAAACGCACAGTGTAGTACATAGTATATGAGTGAGTTGCACTGAAAAACTTAGAATATAAGAAACGCACAGTGTAGTACATAGTATATGAGTGAGTTGCACTGAAAAACTTAGAATATAAGAAACGCACAGTGTAGTACATAGTATATGAGTGAGTTGCACTGAAAAACTTAGAATATAAGAAACGCACAGTGTAGTACATAGTATATGAGTGAGTTGCACTGAAAAACTTAGAATTTAAGAAACGCACAGTGTAGTACATAGTATATGAGTGAGTTGCACTGAAAAACTTAGAATATAAGAAACGCACAGTGTAGTACATAGTATATGAGTGAGTTGCACTGAAAAACTTAGAATATAAGTAACGCACAGTGTAGTACATAGTATATGAGTGAGTTGCACTGAAAAACTTAGAATTTAAGAAACGCACAGTGTAGTACATAGTATATGAGTGAGTTGCACTGAAAAACTTAGAATATAAGAAACGCACAGTGTAGTACATAGTATATGAGTGAGTTGCACTGAAAAACTTAGAATATAAGAAACGCACAGTGTAGTACATAGTATATGAGTGAGTTGCACTGAAAAACTTAGAATATAAGAAACGCACAGTGTAGTACATAGTATATGAGTGAGTTGCACTGAAAAACTTAGAATATAAGAAACGCACAGTGTAGTACATAGTATATGAGTGAGTTGCACTGAAAAACTTAGAATTTAAGAAACGCACAGTGTAGTACATAGTATATGAGTGAGTTGCACTGAAAAACTTAGAATATAAGAAACGCACAGTGTAGTACATAGTATATGAGTGAGTTGCACTGAAAAACTTAGAATATGAGTAACGCACAGTGTAGTACATAGTATATGAGTGAGTTGCACTGAAAAACTTAGAATTTAAGAAACGCACAGTGTAGTACATAGTATATGAGTGAGTTGCACTGAAAAACTTAGAATATAAGAAACGCACAGTGTAGTACATAGTATATGAGTGAGTTGCACTGAAAAACTTAGAATATAAGAAACGCACAGTGTAGTACATAGTATATGAGTGAGTTGCACTGAAAAACTTAGAATATAAGAAACACACATTGTAGTACATTGTATATGAGTGAGTTGCACTGAAAAACTTAGAATATAAGAAACGCACAGTGTAGTACATAGTATATGAGTGAGTTGCACTGAAAAACTTAGAATATAAGAAACGCACAGTGTAGTACATAGTATATGAGTGAGTTGCACTGAAAAACTTAGAATTTACTGAAAAACCCGCATTACACGAAATGCACAGTGTAGTACATAGTATATGAGTGAGTTGCACTGAAAAACTTAGAATTTACTGAAAAACCCGCATTACACGAAATGCACAGTGTAGTACATAGTATATGAGTGAGTTGCACTGAAAACTTAGAATATAAGAAACGCACAGTGTAGTACATAGTATATGATTGAGTTGCACTGAAAAACTTAGAATATAAGAAACGCACAGTGTAGTACATAGTATATGAGTGAGTTGCACTGAAAAACTTAGAATATAAGAAACGCACAGTGTAGTACATAGTATATGAGTGAGTTGCACTGAAAAACTTAGAATATAAGAAACGCACAGTGTAGTACATAGTATATGAGTGAGTTGCACTGAAAAACTTAGAATATAAGAAACGCACAGTGTAGTACATAGTATATGAGTGAGTTGCACTGAAAAACTAAGAATATAAGAAACGCACAGTGTAGTACATAGTATATGAGTGAGTTGCACTGAAAAACTTAGAATATAAGAAATGCACAGTGTAGTACATAGTATATGAGTGAGTTGCACTGAAAAACTTAGAATATAAGAAACGCACAGTGTAGTACATAGTATATGAGTGAGTTGCACTGAAAAACTTAGAATATAAGAAACGCACAGTGTAGTACATAGTATATGAGTGAGTTGCACTGAAAAACTTAGAATATAAGAAACGCACAGTGTAGTACATAGTATATGAGTGAGTTGCACTGAAAAACTTAGAATTTACTGAAAAACCCGCATTACACGAAATGCACAGTGTAGTACATAGTATATGATTGAGTTGCACTGAAAAACTTAGAATATAAGAAACGCACAGTGTAGTACATAGTATATGAGTGAGTTGCACTGAAAAACTTAGAATATAAGAAACGCACAGTGTAGTACATAGTATATGAGTGAGTTGCACTGAAAAACTTAGAATATAAGAAACGCACAGTGTAGTACATAGTATATGAGTGAGTTGCACTGAAAAACTTAGAATTTAAGAAACGCACAGTGTAGTACATAGTATATGAGTGAGTTGCACTGAAAAACTTAGAATATAAGAAACGCACAGTGTAGTACATAGTATATGAGTGAGTTGCACTGAAAAACTTAGAATATGAGTAGCGCACAGTGTAGTACATAGTATATGAGTGAGTTGCACTGAAAAACTTAGAATTTAAGAAACGCACAGTGTAGTACATAGTATATGAGTGAGTTGCACTGAAAAACTTAGAATATAAGAAACGCACAGTGTAGTACATAGTATATGAGTGAGTTGCACTGAAAAACTTAGAATATAAGAAACGCACAGTGTAGTACATAGTATATGAGTGAGTTGCACTGAAAAACTTAGAATATAAGAAACACACATTGTAGTACATTGTATATGAGTGAGTTGCACTGAAAAACTTAGAATATAAGAAACGCACAGTGTAGTACATAGCATATGAGTGAGTTGCACTGAAAAACTTAGAATATAAGAAACGCACAGTGTAGTACATAGTATATGAGTGAGTTGCACTGAAAAACTTAGAATATAAGAAACGCACAGTGTAGTACATAGTATATGAGTGAGTTGCACTGAAAAACTTAGAATTTACTGAAAAACCCGCATTACACGAAATGCACAGTGTAGTACATAGTATATGAGTGAGTTGCACTGAAAAACTTAGAATTTACTGAAAAACCCGCATTACACGAAATGCACAGTGTAGTACATAGTATATGAGTGAGTTGCACTGAAAACTTAGAATATAAGAAACGCACAGTGTAGTACATAGTATATGAGTGAGTTGCACTGAAAAACTTAGAATATAAGAAACGCACAGTGTAGTACATAGTATATGAGTGAGTTGCACTGAAAAACTTAGAATATAAGAAACGCACAGTGTAGTACATAGTATATGAGTGAGTTGCACTGAAAAACTTAGAATATAAGAAACGCACAGTGTAGTACATAGTATATGAGTGAGTTGCACTGAAAAACTTAGAATATAAGAAACGCACAGTGTAGTACATAGTATATGAGTGAGTTGCACTGAAAAACTAAGAATATAAGAAACGCACAGTGTAGTACATAGTATATGAGTGAGTTGCACTGAAAAACTTAGAATATAAGAAACGCACAGTGTAGTACATAGTATATGAGTGATTTGCACTGAAAAACTTAGAATATAAGAAACGCACAGTGTAGTACAAAGTATATGAGTGAGTTGCACTGAAAAACTTAGAATATAAGAAACGCACAGTGTAGTACATAGTATATGAGTGAGTTGCACTGAAAAACTTAGAATATAAGAAACGCACAGTGTAGTACATAGTATATGAGTGAGTTGCACTGAAAAACTTAGAATATAAGAAACGCACAGTGTAGTACATAGTATATGAGTGAGTTGCACTGAAAAACTTAGAATATAAGAAACGCACAGTGTAGTACATAGTATATGAGTGAGTTGCACTGAAAAACTTAGAATTTAAGAAACGCACAGTGTAGTACATAGTATATGAGTGAGTTGCACTGAAAAACTTAGAATATAAGAAACGCACAGTGTAGTACATAGTATATGAGTGAGGTGCACTGAAAAACTTAGAATATGAGTAACGCACAGTGTAGTACATAGTATATGAGTGAGTTGCACTGAAAAACTTAGAATTTAAGAAACGCACAGTGTAGTACATAGTATATGAGTGAGTTGCACTGAAAAACTTAGAATATAAGAAACGCACAGTGTAGTACATAGTATATGAGTGAGTTGCACTGAAAAACTTAGAATATAAGAAACGCACAGTGTAGTACATAGTATATGAGTGAGTTGCACTGAAAAACTTAGAATATAAGAAACACACATTGTAGTACATTGTATATGAGTGAGTTGCACTGAAAAACTTAGAATATAAGAAACGCACAGTGTAGTACATAGTATATGAGTGAGTTGCACTGAAAAACTTAGAATATAAGAAACGCACAGTGTAGTACATAGTATATGAGTGAGTTGCACTGAAAAACTTAGAATTTAGAGAAACGCACAGTGTAGTACATAGTATATGAGTGAGTTGCACTGAAAAACTTAGAATATAAGAAACGCACAGTGTAGTACATAGTATATGAGTGAGTTGCACTGAAAAACTTAGAATATAAGAAACGCACAGTGTAGTACATAGTATATGAGTGAGTTGCACTGAAAAACTTAGAATATAAGAAACGCACAGTGTAGTACATAGTATATGAGTGAGTTGCACTGAAAAACTTAGAATTTACTGAAAAACCCGCATTACACGAAATGCACAGTGTAGTACATAGTATATGAGTGAGTTGCACTGAAAACTTAGAATATAAGAAACGCACAGTGTAGTACATAGTATATGAGTGAGTTGCACTGAAAAACTTAGAATATAAGAAACGCACATTGTAGTACATAGTATATGAGTGAGTTGCACTGAAAAACTTAGAATATAAGAAACGCACAGTGTAGTACATAGTATATGAGTGAGTTGCACTGAAAAACTTAGAATATAAGAAACGCACAGTGTAGTACATAGTATATGAGTGAGTTGCACTGAAAAACTTAGAATTTACTGAAAAACCCGCATTACACGAAATGCACAGTGTAGTACATAGTATATGAGTGAGTTGCACTGAAAACTTAGAATATAAGAAACGCACAGTGTAGTACATAGTATATGAGTGAGTTGCACTGAAAAACTTAGAATATAAGAAACGCACAGTGTAGTACATAGTATATGAGTGAGTTGCACTGAAAAACTTAGAATATAAGAAACGCACAGTGTAGTACATAGTATATGAGTGAGTTGCACTGAAAAACTTAGAATATAAGAAACGCACAGTGTAGTACATAGTATATGAGTGAGTTGCACTGAAAAACTTAGAATATAAGAAACGCACAGTGTAGTACATAGTATATGAGTGAGATGCACTGAAAAACTTAGAATTTAGAGAAATGCACAGTGTAGTACATAGTATATGAGTGAGTTGCTCTGAAAAACTTAGAATATAAGAAACGCACAGTGTAGTACATAGTATATGAGTGCGTTGCACTGAAAAACTTAGAATATAAGAAACGCACAGTGTAGTACATAGTATATGAGTGAGTTGCACTGAAAAACTTAGAATATAAGAAACGCACAGTGTAGTACATAGTATATGAGTGAGTTGCACTGAAAAACTTAGAATATAAGAAACGCACAGTGTAGTACATAGTATATGAGTGAGTTGCACTGAAAAACTTAGAATATAAGAAACGCACAGTGTAGTACATAGTATATGAGTGAGTTGCACTGAAAAACTTAGAATATAAGAAACGCACAGTGTAGTACATAGTATATGAGTGAGTTGCACTGAAAAACTTAGAATATAAGAAACGCACAGTGTAGTACATAGTATATGAGTGAGTTGCACTGAAAAACTTAGAATATAAGAAACGCACAGTGTAGTACATACTATATGAGTGAGTTGCACTGAAAAACTTAGAATACAAGAAACGCACAGTGTAGTACATAGTATATGAGTGAGTTGCACTGAAAAACTTAGAATATAAGAAACGCACAGTGTAGTACATAGTATATGAGTGAGTTGCACTGAAAAACTTAGAATATAAGAAACGCACAGTGTAGTACATAGTATATGAGTGAGTTGCACTGAAAAACTTAGAATTTACTGAAAAACCCGCATTACACGAAATGCACAGTGTAGTACATAGTATATGAGTGAGTTGCACTGAAAAACTTAGAATATAAGAAACGCACAGTGTAGTACATAGTATATGAGTGAGTTGCACTGAAAAACTTAGAATATAAGAAACGCACAGTGTAGTACATAGTATATGAGTGAGTTGCACTGAAAAACTTAGAATATAAGAAACGCACAGTGTAGTACATAGTATATGAGTGAGTTGCACTGAAAAACTTAGAATATAAGTAACGCACAGTGTAGTACATAGTATATGAGTGAGTTGCACTGAAAAACTTAGAATTTAAGAAACGCACAGTGTAGTACATAGTATATGAGTGAGTTGCACTGAAAAACTTAGAATATAAGAAACGCACAGTGTAGTACATAGTATATGAGTGAGTTGCACTGAAAAACTTAGAATTTACTGAAAAACCCGCATTACACGAAATGCACAGTGTAGTACATAGTATATGAGTGAGTTGCACTGAAAACTTAGAATATAAGAAACGCACAGTGTAGTACATAGTATATGAGTGAGTTGCACTGAAAAACTTAGAATATAAGAAACGCACAGTGTAGTACATAGTATATGAGTGAGTTGCACTGAAAAACTTAGAATATAAGAAACGCACAGTGTAGTACATAGTATATGAGTGAGTTGCACTGAAAAACTTAGAATTTTTGAAACGCACAGTGTAGTACATAGTATATGAGTGAGTTGCACTGAAAAACTTAGAATATAAGAAACGCACAGTGTAGTACATAGTATATGAGTGAGTTGCACTGAAAAACTTAGAATATAAGAAACGCACAGTGTAGTACATAGTATATGAGTGAGTTGCACTGAAAAACTTAGAATATAAGAAACGCACAGTGTAGTACATAGTATATGAGTGAGTTGCACTGAAAAACTTATAATTTACTGAAAAACCCGCATTACACGAAATGCACAGTGTAGTACATAGTATATGAGTGAGTTGCACTGAAAAACTTAGAATATAAGAAACGCACAGTGTAGTACATAGTATATGAGTGAGTTGCACTGAAAAACTTAGAATATAAGAAACGCACAGTGTAGTACATAGTATATGAGTGAGTTGCACTGAAAAACTTAGAATTTAAGAAACGCACAGTGTAGTACATAGTATATGAGTGAGTTGCACTGAAAAACTTAGAATATAAGAAATACACAGTGTAGTACATAGTATATGAGTGAGTTGCACTGAAAAACTTAGAATATAAGAAACGCACAGTGTAGTACATAGTATATGAGTGAGTTGCACTGAAAAACTTAGAATATAAGAAACGCACAGTGTAGTACATAGTATATGAGTGAGTTGCACTGAAAAACTTAGAATATAAGAAACGCACAGTGTAGTACATAGTATATGAGTGAGTTGCACTGAAAAACTTAGAATATAAGTAACGCACAGTGTAGTACATAGTATATGAGTGAGTTGCACTGAAAAACTTAGAATTTAAGAAACGCACAGTGTAGTACATAGTATATGAGTGAGTTGCACTGAAAAACTTAGAATATAAGAAACGCACAGTGTAGTACATAGTATATGAGTGAGTTGCACTGAAAAACTTAGAATATAAGAAACGCACAGTGTAGTACATAGTATATGAGTGAGTTGCACTGAAAAACTTAGAATATAAGAAACGCACAGTGTAGTACATAGTATATGAGTGAGTTGCACTGAAAAACTTAGAATATAAGAAACGCACAGTGTAGTACATAGTATATGAGTGAGTTGCACTGAAAAACTTAGAATATAAGAAACGCACAGTGTAGTACATAGTATATGAGTGAGTTGCACTGAAAAACTTAGAATTTAGAGAAACGCACAGTGTAGTACATAGTATATGAGTGAGTTGCACTGAAAAACTTAGAATATAAGAAACGCACAGTGTAGTACATAGTATATGAGTGAGTTGCACTGAAAAACTTAGAATATAAGAAACGCACAGTGTAGTACATAGTATATGAGTGAGTTGCACTGAAAAACTTAGAATATAAGAAACGCACAGTGTAGTACATAGTATATGAGTGAGTTGCACTGAAAAACTTAGAATTTACTGAAAAACCCGCATTACACGAAATGCACAGTGTAGTACATAGTATATGAGTGAGTTGCACTGAAAACTTAGAATATAAGAAACGCACAGTGTAGTACATAGTATATGAGTGAGTTGCACTGAAATACTTAGAATATAAGAAACGCACAGTGTAGTACATAGTATATGAGTGAGTTGCACTGAAAAACTTAGAATATAAGAAACGCACAGTGTAGTACATAGTATATGAGTGAGTTGCACTGAAAAACTTAGAATATAAGAAACGCACAGTGTAGTACATAGTATATGAGTGAGTTGCACTGAAAAACTTAGAATATAAGAAACGCACAGTGTAGTACATAGTATATGAGTGAGTTGCACTGAAAAACTTAGAATATAAGAAACGCACAGTGTAGTACATAGTATATGAGTGAGTTGCACTGAAAAACTTAGAATATAAGAAACGCACAGTGTAGTACATAGTATATGAGTGAGTTGCACTGAAAAACTTAGAATATAAGAAACGCACAGTGTAGTACATAGTATATGAGTGAGTTGCACTGAAAAACTTAGAATATAAGAAACGCACAGTGTAGTACATAGTATATGAGTGAGTTGCACTGAAAAACTTAGAATATAAGAAACGCACAGTGTAGTACATAGTATATGAGTGAGTTGCACTGAAAAACTTAGAATTTACTGAAAAACCCGCATTACACGAAATGCACAGTGTAGTACATAGTATATGAGTGAGTTGCACTGAAAAACTTAGAATATAAAAAACGCACAGTGTAGTACATAGTATATGAGTGAGTTGCACTGAAAAACTTAGAATATAAGAAACGCACAGTGTAATACATAGTATATGAGTGAGTTGCACTGAAAAACTTAGAATATAAGAAACGCACAGTGTAGTACATAGTATATGAGTGAGTTGCACTGAAAAACTTAGAATATAAGAAACGCACAGTGTAGTACATAGTATATGAGTGAGTTGCACTGAAAAACTTAGAATATAAGAAACGCACAGTGTAGTACATAGTATATGAGTGAGTTGCACTGAAAAACTTAGAATATAAGAAACGCACAGTGTAGTACATAGTATATGAGTGAGTTGCACTGAAAAACTTAGAATATAAGAAACGCACAGTGTAGTACATAGTATATGAGTGAGTTGCACTGAAAAACTTAGAATATAAGAAACGCACAGTGTAGTACATAGTATATGAGTGAGTTGCACTGAAAAACTTAGAATTTAGAGAAACGCACAGTGTAGTACATAGTATATGAGTGAGTTGCACTGAAAAACTTCGAATTTAGAGAAACGCACAGTGTAGTACATAGTATATGAGTGAGTTGCACTGAAAAACTTAGGATATAAGAAACGCACAGTGTAGTACATAGTATATGAGTGAGTTGCACTGAAAAACTTAGAATATAAGAAACGCACAGTGTAGTACATAGTATATGAGTGAGTTGCACTGAAAAACTTAGAATATAAGAAACGCACAGTGTAGTACATAGTATATGAGTGAGTTGCACTGAAAAACTTAGAATATAAGAAACGCACAGTGTAGTACATAGTATATGAGTGAGTTGCACTGAAAAACTTAGAATATAAGAAACGCACAGTGTAGTACATAGTATATGAGTGAGTTGCACTGAAAAACTTAGAATTTACTGAAAAACCCGCATTACACGAAATGCACAGTGTAGTACATAGTATATGAGTGAGTTGCACTGAAAAACTTAGAATATAAGAAACGCACAGTGTAGTACATAGTATATGAGTGAGTTGCACTGAAAAACTTAGAATATAAGAAACGCACAGTGTAGTACATAGTATATGAGTGAGTTGCACTGAAAAACTTAGAATATAAGAAACGCACAGTGTAGTACATAGTATATGAGTGAGTTGCACTGAAAAACTTAGAATATAAGAAACGCACAGTGTAGTACATAGTATATGAGTGAGTTGCACTGAAAAACTTAGAATTTAAGAAACGCACAGTGTAGTACATAGTATATGAGTGAGTTGCACTGAAAAACTTAGAATATAAGAAACGCACAGTGTAGTACATAGTATATGAGTGAGTTGCACTGAAAAACTTAGAATATAAGTAACGCACAGTGTAGTACATAGTATATGAGTGAGTTGCACTGAAAAACTTAGAATTTAAGAAACGCACAGTGTAGTACATAGTATATGAGTGAGTTGCACTGAAAAACTTAGAATATAAGAAACGCACAGTGTAGTACATAGTATATGAGTGAGTTGCACTGAAAAACTTAGAATATAAGAAACGCACAGTGTAGTACATAGTATATGAGTGAGTTGCACTGAAAAACTTAGAATATAAGAAACGCACAGTGTAGTACATAGTATATGAGTGAGTTGCACTGAAAAACTTAGAATATAAGAAACGCACAGTGTAGTACATAGTATATGAGTGAGTTGCACTGAAAAACTTAGAATTTAGAGAAACGCACAGTGTAGTACATAGTATATGAGTGAGTTGCACTGAAAAACTTAGAATATAAGAAACGCACAGTGTAGTACATAGTATATGAGTGAGTTGCACTGAAAATCTTAGAATATAAGAAACGCACAGTGTAGTACATAGTATATGAGTGAGTTGCACTGAAAAACTTAGAATATAAGAAACGCACAGTGTAGTACATAGTATATGAGTGAGTTGCACTGAAAAACTTAGAATTTACTGAAAAACCCGCATTACACGAAATGCACAGTGTAGTACATAGTATATGAGTGAGTTGCACTGAAAAACTTGGAATATAAGAAACGCACAGTGTAGTACATAGTATATGAGTGAGTTGCACTGAAAAACTTAGAATATAAGAAACGCACAGTGTAGTACATAGTATATGAGTGAGTTGCACTGAAAAACTTAGAATATAAGAAACGCACAGTGTAGTACATAGTATATGAGTGAGTTGCACTGAAAAACTTAGAATATAAGAAACGCACAGTGTAGTACATAGTATATGAGTGAGTTGCACTGAAAAACTTAGAATATAAGAAACGCACAGTGTAGTACATAGTATATGAGTGAGTTGCACTGAAAAACTTAGAATTTAGAGAAATGCCCAGTGTAGTACATAGTATATGAGTGAGTTGCACTGAAAAACTTAGAATATAAGAAACGCACAGTGTAGTACATAGTATATGAGTGAGTTGCACTGAAAAACTTAGAATATAAGAAACGCACAGTGTAGTACATAGTATATGAGTGAGTTGCACTGAAAAACTTAGAATATAAGAAACGCACGGTGTAGTACATAGTATATGAGTGAGTTGCACTGAAAAACTTAGAATTTACTGAAAAACCCGCATTACACGAAATGCACAGTGTAGTACATAGTATATGAGTGAGTTGCACTGAAAAACTTGGAATATAAGAAACGCACAGTGTAGTACATAGTATATGAGTGAGTTGCACTGAAAAACTTAGAATATAAGAAACGCACAGTGTAGTACATAGTATATGAGTGAGTTGCACTGAAAAACTTAGAATATAAGAAAAGCACAGTGTAGTACATAGTATATGAGTGAGTTGCACTGAAAAACTTAGAATATAAGAAACGCACAGTGTAGTACATAGTATATGAGTGAGTTGCACTGAAAAACTTAGAATATAAGAAACGCACAGTGTAGTACATAGTATATGAGTGAGTTGCACTGAAAAACTTAGAATATAAGAAACGCACAGTGTAGTAGATAGTATATGAGTGAGTTGCACTGAAAAACTTAGAATATAAGAAACGCACAGTGTAGTACATAGTATATGAGTGAGTTGCACTGAAAAACTTAGAATATAAGAAACACACAGTGTAGTACTTAGTATATGAGTGAGTTGCACTTAAAAACTTAGAATATAAGAAACGCACAGTGTAGTACATAGTATATGAGTGAGTAGCACTGAAAAACTTAGAATATAAGAAACGCACAGTGTAGTACATAGTATATGAGTGAGTTGCACTGAAAAACTTAGAATATAAGAAACGCACAGTGTAGTACATAGTATATGAGTGAGTTGCACTGAAAAACTTAGAATATAAGAAACGCACAGTGTAGTACATAGTATATGAGTGAGTTGCACTGAAAAACTTAGAATATAAGAAACACACAGTGTAGTACATAGTATATGAGTGAGTTGCACTTAAAAACTTAGAATATAAGAAACGCACAGTGTAGTACATAGTATATGAGTGAGTAGCACTGAAAAACTTAGAATATAAGAAACGCACAGTGTAGTACATAGTATATGAGTGAGTTGCACTGAAAAACTTAGAATATAAGAAACGCACAGTGTAGTACATAGTATATGAGTGAGTTGCACTGAAAAACTTAGAATATAAGAAACGCACAGTGTAGTACATAGTATATGAGTGAGTTGCACTGAAAAACTTAGAATATAAGTAACGCACAGTGTAGTACATAGTATATGAGTGAGTTGCACTGAAAAACTTAGAATTTAAGAAACGCACAGTGTAGTACATAGTATATGAGTGAGTTGCACTGAAAAACTTAGAATATAAGAAACGCACAGTGTAGTACATAGTATATGAGTGAGTTGCACTGAAAAACTTAGAATATAAGAAACGCACAGTGTAGTACATAGTATATGAGTGAGTTGCACTGAAAAACTTAGAAGAAACACACAGTGTAGTACATAGTATATGAGTGAGTTGCACTGAAAAACTTAGAATATAAGAAACGCACAGTGTAGTACATAGTATATGAGTGAGTTGCACTGAAAAACTTAGAATATAAGAAACGCACAGTGTAGTACATAGTATATGAGTGAGTTGCACTGAAAAACTTAGAATTTAGAGAAACGCACAGTGTAGTACATAGTATATGAGTGAGTTGCACTGAAAAACTTAGAATATAAGAAATGCACAGTGTAGTACATAGTATATGAGTGAGTTGCACTGAAAAACTTAGAATATAAGAAACGCACAGTGTAGTACATAGTATATGAGTGAGTTGCACTGAAAAACTTAGAATATAAGAAACGCACAGTGTAGTACATAGTATATGAGTGAGTTGCACTGAAAAACTTAGAATTTACTGAAAAACCCGCATTACACGAAATGCACAGTGTAGTACATAGTATATGAGTGAGTTGCACTGAAAAACTTGGAATATAAGAAACGCACAGTGTAGTACATAGTATATGAGTGAGTTGCACTGAAAAACTTAGAATATAAGAAACGCACAGTGTAGTACATAGTATATGAGTGAGTTGCACTGAAAAACTTAGAATATAAGAAACGCACAGTGTAGTACATAGTATATGAGTGAGTTGCACTGAAAAACTTAGAATATAAGAAACGCACAGTGTAGTAATAGTATATGAGTGAGTTGCACTGAAAAACTTAGAATATAAGAAACGCACAGTGTAGTACATAGTATATGAGTGAGTTGCACTGAAAAACTTAGAATATAAGAAACGCACAGTGTAGTACATAGTATATGAGTGAGTTGCACTGAAAAACTTAGAATATAAGAAACGCAAAGTGTAGTACATAGTATATGAGTGAGTTGCACTGAAAAACTTAGAATATAAGAAACGCACAGTGTAGTACATAGTATATGAGTGAGTTGCACTGAAAAACTTAGAATATAAGAAACGCACAGTGTAGTACATAGTATATGAGTGAGTTGCACTGAAAAACTTAGAATATAAGAAACGCACAGTGTAGTACATAGTATATGAGTGAGTTGCACTGAAAAACTTAGAATATAAGAAACGCACAGTGTAGTACATAGTATATGAGTGAGTTGCACTGAAAAACTTAGAATATAAGAAACGCACAGTGTAGTACATAGTATATGAGTGAGTTGCACTGAAAAACTTCGAATTTAGAGAAACGCACAGTGTAGTACATAGTATATGAGTGAGTTGCACTGAAAAACTTAGGATATAAGAAACGCACAGTGTAGTACATAGTATATGAGTGAGTTGCACTGAAAAACTTAGAATATAAGAAACGCACAGTGTAGTACATTGTATATGAGTGAGTTGCACTGAAAAACTTAGAATTTAAGAAACGCACAGTGTAGTACATAGTATATGAGTGAGTTGCACTGAAAAACTTAGAATATAAGAAACGCACAGTGTAGTACATAGGATATGAGTGAGTTGCACTGAAAAACTTAGAATATAAGAAACGCACAGTGTAGTACATAGTATATGAGAGAGTTGCACTGAAAAACTTAGAATATAAGAAACGCACAGTGTAGTACATAGTATATGAGTGAGTTGCACTGAAAAACTTAGAATATAAGAAACGCACAGTGTAGTACATAGTATATGAGTGAGTTGCACTGAAAAACTTAGAATATAAGAAACGCACAGTGTAGTACATAGTATATGAGTGAGTTGCACTGAAAAACTTAGAATATAAGAAACGCACAGTGTAGTACATAGTATATGAGTGAGTTGCACTGAAAAACTTAGAATATAAGAAACGCACAGTGTAGTACATAGTATATGAGTGAGTTGCACTGAAAAACTTAGAATATAAGAAACGCACAGTGTAGTACATAGTATATGAGTGAGTTGCACTGAAAAACTTAGAATATAAGAAACTCACAGTGTCGTACATAGTATATGAGTGAGTTGCATTGAAAAACTTAGAATATAAGAAACGCACGGTGTAGTACATAGTATATGAGTGAGTTGCACTGAAAAACTTAGAATATAAGAAACGCACAGTGTAGTACATAGTATATGAGTGAGTTGCACTGAAAAACTTAGAATATAAGAAACGCACAGTGTAGTACATAGTATATGAGTGAGTTGCACTGAAAAACTTAGAATTTACTGAAAAACCCGCATTACACGAAATGCACAGTGTAGTACATAGTATATGAGTGAGTTGCACTGAAAACTTAGAATATAAGAAACGCACAGTGTAGTACATAGTATATGAGTGAGTTGCACTGAAAAACTTAGAATATAAGAAACGCACAGTGTAGTACATAGTATATGAGTGAGTTGCACTGAAAAACTTAGAATATAAGAAACGCACAGTGTAGTACATAGTATATGAGTGAGTTGCACTGAAAAACTTAGAATATAAGAAACGCACAGTGTAGTACATAGTATATGAGTGAGTTGCACTGAAAAACTTAGAATATAAGAAACGCACAGTGTAGTACATAGTATATGAGTGAGTTGCACTGAAAAACTTAGAATTTAGAGAAATGCACAGTGTAGTACATAGTATATGAGTGAGTTGCACTGAAAAACTTAGAATATAAGAAACGCACAGTGTAGTACATAGTATATGAGTGAGTTGCACTGAAAAACTTAGAATATAAGAAACGCACAGTGTAGTACATAGTATATGAGTGAGTTGCACTGAAAAACTTAGAATATAAGAAACGCACGGTGTAGTACATAGTATATGAGTGAGTTGCACTGAAAAACTTAGAATTTACTGAAAAACCCGCATTACACGAAATGCACAGTGTAGTACATAGTATATGAGTGAGTTGCACTGAAAAACTTGGAATATAAGAAACGCACAGTGTAGTACATAGTATATGAGTGAGTTGCACTGAAAAACTTAGAATATAAGAAACGCACAGTGTAGTACATAGTATATGAGTGAGTTGCACTGAAAAACTTAGAATATAAGAAACGCACAGTGTAGTACATAGTATATGAGTGAGTTGCACTGAAAAACTTAGAATATAAGAAACGCACAGTGTAGTACATAGTATATGAGTGAGTTGCACTGAAAAACTTAGAATATAAGAAACGCACAGTGTAGTACATAGTATATGAGTGAGTTGCACTGAAAAACTTAGAATATAAGAAACGCACAGTGTAGTACATAGTATATGAGTGAGTTGCACTGAAAAACTTAGAATATAAGAAACACACAGTGTAGTACATAGTATATGAGTGAGTTGCACTGAAAAACTTAGAATATAAGAAACGCACAGTGTAGTTCATAGTATATGAGTGAGTTGCACTGAAAAACTTAGAATTTAGAGAAACGCACAGTGTAGTACATAGTATATGAGTGAGTTGCACTGAAAAACTTCGAATTTAGAGAAACGCACAGTGTAGTACATAGTATATGAGTGAGTTGCACTGAAAAACTTAGAATATAAGAAACGCACAGTGTAGTACATAGTATATGAGTGAGTTGCACTGAAAAACTTAGAATATAAGAAACGCACAGTGTAGTACATTGTATATGAGTGAGTTGCACTGAAAAACTTAGAAGTTAAGAAACGCACAGTGTAGTACATAGTATATGAGTGAGTTGCACTGAAAAACTTAGAATATAAGAAACGCACAGTGTAGTACATAGTATATGAGTGAGTTGCACTGAAAAACTTAGAATATAAGAAACGCACAGTGTAGTACATAGTATATGAGTGAGTTGCACTGAAAAACTTAGAATATAAGAAACGCACAGTGTAGTACATAGTATATGAGTGAGTTGCACTGAAAAACTTAGAATATAAGAAACGCACAGTGTAGTACATAGTATATGAGTGAGTTGCACTGAAAAACTTAGAATATAAGAAACGCACAGTGTAGTACATAGTATATGAGTGAGTTGCACTGAAAAACTTAGAATTTACTGAAAAACCCGCATTACACGAAATGCACTGTGTAGTACATAGTATATGAGTGAGTTGCACTGAAAAACTTAGAATATAAGAAACGCACAGTGTAGTACATAGTATATGAGTGAGTTGCACTGAAAAACTTAGAATATAAGAAACGCACAGTGTAGTACATAGTATATGAGTGAGTTGCACTGAAAAACTTAGAATGTAAGAAACGCACAGTGTAGTACATAGTATATGAGTGAGTTGCACTGAAAAACTTAGAATATAAGAAACGCACAGTGTAGTACATAGTATATGAGTGAGTTGCACTGAAAAACTTAGAATATAAGAAACGCACAGTGTAGTACATAGTATATGAGTGAGTTGCACTGAAAAACTTAGAATTTAGAGAAACGCACAGTGTAGTACATAGTATATGAGTGAGTTGCACTGAAAAACTTCGAATTTAGAGAAACGCACAGTGTAGTACATAGTATATGAGTGAGTTGCACTGAAAAACTTAGAATATAAGAAACGCACAGTGTAGTACATAGTATATGAGTGAGTTGCACTGAAAAACTTAGAATATAAGAAACGCACAGTGTAGTACATAGTATATGAGTGAGTTGCACTGAAAAACTTAGAATATAAGAAACGCACAGTGTAGTACATAGTATATGAGTGAGTTGCACTGAAAAACATAGAATATAAGAAACGCACAGTGTAGTACATAGTATATGAGTGAGTTGCACTGAAAAACTTAGAATATAAGAAACGCACAGTGTAGTACATAGTATATGAGTGAGTTGCACTGAAAAACTTAGAATATAAGAAACGCACAGTGTAGTACATACTATATGAGTGAGTTGCACTGAAAAACTTAGAATATAAGAAACGCACAGTGTAGTACATAGTATATGAGTGAGTTGCACTGAAAAACTTAGAATATAAGAAACGCACAGTGTAGTACATAGTATATGAGTGAGTTGCACTGAAAAACTTAGAATATAAGAAACGCACAGTGTAGTACATAGTATATGAGTGAGTTGCACTGAAAAACTTAGAATATAAGAAACGCACAGTGTAGTACATAGTATATGAGTGAGTTGCACTGAAAAACTTAGAATATAAGAAACGCACAGTGTAGTACATAGTATATGAGTGAGTTGCACTGAAAAACTTAGAATATAAGAAACGCACAGTGTAGTACATAGTATATGAGTGAGTTGCACTGAAAAACTTAGAATATAAGAAACGCACAGTGTAGTACATAGTATATGAGTGAGTTGCACTGAAAAACTTAGAATTTAGAGAAACGCACAGTGTAGTACATAGTATATGAGTGAGTTGCACTGAAAAACTTAGAATTTAAGAAACGCACAGTGTAGTACATAGTATATGAGTGAGTTGCACTGAAAAACTTAGAATATAAGAAACGCACAGTGTAGTACATAGTATATGAGTGAGTTGCACTGAAAAACTTAGAATATAAGAAACGCACAGTGTAGTACATTGTATATGAGTGAGTTGCACTGAAAAACTTAGAATTTAAGAAACGCACAGTGTAGTACATAGTATATGAGTGAGTTGCACTGAAAAACTTAGAATATAAGAAACGCACAGTGTAGTACATAGTATATGAGTGAGTTGCACTGAAAAACTTAGAATATAAGAAACGCACAGTGTAGTACATAGTATATGAGTGAGTTGCACTGAAAAACTTAGAATATAAGAAACGCACAGTGTAGTACATAGTATATGAGTGAGTTGCACTGAAAAACTTAGAATATAAGAAACGCACAGTGTAGTACATAGTATATGAGTGAGTTGCACTGAAAAACTTAGAATATAAGAAACGCACAGTGTAGTACATAGTATATGAGTGAGTTGCACTGAAAAACTTAGAATTTACTGAAAAACCCGCATTACACGAAATGCACTGTGTAGTACATAGTATATGAATGAGTTGCACTGAAAAACTTAGAATATAAGAAACGCACAGTGTAGTACATAGTATATGAGTGAGTTGCACTGAAAAACTTAGAATATAAGAAACGCACAGTGTAGTACATAGTATATGAGTGAGTTGCACTGAAAAACTTAGAATATAAGAAACGCACAGTGTAGTACATAGTATATGAGTGAGTTGCACTGAAAAACTTAGAATATAAGAAACGCACAGTGTAGTACATAGTATATGAGTGAGTTGCACTGAAAAACTTAGAATTTACTGAAAAACCCGCATTACACGAAATGCACAGTGTAGTACATAGTATATGAGTGAGTTGCACTGAAAAACTTGGAATATAAGAAACGCACAGTGTAGTACATAGTATATGAGTGAGTTGCACTGAAAAACTTAGAATATAAGAAACGCACAGTGTAGTACATAGTATATGAGTGAGTTGCACTGAAAAACTTAGAATATAAGAAACGCACAGTGTAGTACATAGTATATGAGTGAGTTGCACTGAAAAACTTAGAATATAAGAAACGCACAGTGTAGTAATAGTATATGAGTGAGTTGCACTGAAAAACTTAGAATATAAGAAACGCACAGTGTAGTACATAGTATATGAGTGAGTTGCACTGAAAAACTTAGAATATAAGAAACGCACAGTGTAGTACATAGTATATGAGTGAGTTGCACTGAAAAACTTAGAATATAAGAAACGCACAGTGTAGTACATAGTATATGAGTGAGTTGCACTGAAAAACTTAGAATATAAGAAACGCACAGTGTAGTACATAGTATATGAGTGAGTTGCACTGAAAAACTTAGAATATAAGAAACGCACAGTGTAGTACATAGTATATGAGTGAGTTGCACTGAAAAACTTAGAATATAAGAAACGCACAGTGTAGTACATAGTATATGAGTGAGTTGCACTGAAAAACTTAGAATTTAGAGAAACGCACAGTGTAGTACATAGTATATGAGTGAGTTGCACTGAAAAACTTCGAATTTAGAGAAACGCACAGTGTAGTACATAGTATATGAGTGAGTTGCACTGAAAAACTTAGGATATAAGAAACGCACAGTGTAGTACATAGTATATGAGTGAGTTGCACTGAAAAACTTAGAATATAAGAAACGCACAGTGTAGTACATTGTATATGAGTGAGTTGCACTGAAAAACTTAGAATTTAAGAAACGCACAGTGTAGTACATAGTATATGAGTGAGTTGCACTGAAAAACTTAGAATATAAGAAACACACAGTGTAGTACATAGGATATGAGTGAGTTGCACTGAAAAACTTAGAATATAAGAAACGCACAGTGTAGTACATAGTATATGAGAGAGTTGCACTGAAAAACTTAGAATATAAGAAACGCACAGTGTAGTACATAGTATATGAGTGAGTTGCACTGAAAAACTTAGAATATAAGAAACGCACAGTGTAGTACATAGTATATGAGTGAGTTGCACTGAAAAACTTAGAATATAAGAAACGCACAGTGTAGTACATAGTATATGAGTGAGTTGCACTGAAAAACTTAGAATATAAGAAACGCACAGTGTAGTACATAGTATATGAGTGAGTTGCACTGAAAAACTTAGAATATAAGAAACGCACAGTGTAGTACATAGTATATGAGTGAGTTGCACTGAAAAACTTAGAATATAAGAAACGCACAGTGTAGTACATAGTATATGAGTGAGTTGCACTGAAAAACTTAGAATATAAGAAACTCACAGTGTCGTACATAGTATATGAGTGAGTTGCATTGAAAAACTTAGAATATAAGAAACGCACGGTGTAGTACATAGTATATGAGTGAGTTGCACTGAAAAACTTAGAATATAAGAAACGCACAGTGTAGTACATAGTATATGAGTGAGTTGCACTGAAAAACTTAGAATATAAGAAACGCACAGTGTAGTACATAGTATATGAGTGAGTTGCACTGAAAAACTTAGAATTTACTGAAAAACCCGCATTACACGAAATGCACAGTGTAGTACATAGTATATGAGTGAGTTGCACTGAAAACTTAGAATATAAGAAACGCACAGTGTAGTACATAGTATATGAGTGAGTTGCACTGAAAAACTTAGAATATAAGAAACGCACAGTGTAGTACATAGTATATGAGTGAGTTGCACTGAAAAACTTAGAATATAAGAAACGCACAGTGTAGTACATAGTATATGAGTGAGTTGCACTGAAAAACTTAGAATATAAGAAACGCACTGTGTAGTACATAGTATATGAGTGAGTTGCACTGAAAAACTTAGAATATAAGAAACGCACAGTGTAGTACATAGTATATGAGTGAGTTGCACTGAAAAACTTAGAATTTAGAGAAATGCACAGTGTAGTACATAGTATATGAGTGAGTTGCACTGAAAAACTTAGAATATAAGAAACGCACAGTGTAGTACATAGTATATGAGTGAGTTGCACTGAAAAACTTAGAATATAAGAAACGCACAGTGTAGTACATAGTATATGAGTGAGTTGCACTGAAAAACTTAGAATATAAGAAACGCACGGTGTAGTACATAGTATATGAGTGAGTTGCACTGAAAAACTTAGAATTTACTGAAAAACCCGCATTACACGAAATGCACAGTGTAGTACATAGTATATGAGTGAGTTGCACTGAAAAACTTGGAATATAAGAAACGCACAGTGTAGTACATAGTATATGAGTGAGTTGCACTGAAAAACTTAGAATATAAGAAACGCACAGTGTAGTACATAGTATATGAGTGAGTTGCACTGAAAAACTTAGAATATAAGAAACGCACAGTGTAGTACATAGTATATGAGTGAGTTGCACTGAAAAACTTAGAATATAAGAAACGCACAGTGTAGTACATAGTATATGAGTGAGTTGCACTGAAAAACTTAGAATATAAGAAACGCACAGTGTAGTACATAGTATATGAGTGAGTTGCACTGAAAAACTTAGAATATAAGAAACGCACAGTGTAGTACATAGTATATGAGTGAGTTGCACTGAAAAACTTAGAATATAAGAAACACACAGTGTAGTACATAGTATATGAGTGAGTTGCACTGAAAAACTTAGAATATTAGAAACGCACAGTGTAGTTCATAGTATATGAGTGAGTTGCACTGAAAAACTTAGAATTTAGAGAAACGCACAGTGTAGTACATAGTATATGAGTGAGTTGCACTGAAAAACTTCGAATTTAGAGAAACGCACAGTGTAGTACATAGTATATGAGTGAGTTGCACTGAAAAACTTAGAATATAAGAAACGCACAGTGTAGTACATAGTATATGAGTGAGTTGCACTGAAAAACTTAGAATATAAGAAACGCACAGTGTAGTACATTGTATATGAGTGAGTTGCACTGAAAAACTTAGAATTTAAGAAACGCACAGTGTAGTACATAGTATATGAGTGAGTTGCACTGAAAAACTTAGAATATAAGAAACGCACAGTGTAGTACATAGTATATGAGTGAGTTGCACTGAAAAACTTAGAATATAAGAAACGCACAGTGTAGTACATAGTATATGAGTGAGTTGCACTGAAAAACTTAGAATATAAGAAACGCACAGTGTAGTACATAGTATATGAGTGAGGTGCACTGAAAAACTTAGAATATAAGAAACGCACAGTGTAGTACATAGTATATGAGTGAGTTGCACTGAAAAACTTAGAATATAAGAAACGCACAGTGTAGTACATAGTATATGAGTGAGTTGCACTGAAAAACTTAGAATTTACTGAAAAACCCGCATTACACGAAATGCACTGTGTAGTACATAGTATATGAGTGAGTTGCACTGAAAAACTTAGAATATAAGAAACGCACAGTGTAGTACATAGTATATGAGTGAGTTGCACTGAAAAACTTAGAATATAAGAAACGCACAGTGTAGTACATAGTATATGAGTGAGTTGCACTGAAAAACTTAGAATGTAAGAAACGCACAGTGTAGTACATAGTATATGAGTGAGTTGCACTGAAAAACTTAGAATATAAGAAACGCACAGTGTAGTACATAGTATATGAGTGAGTTGCACTGAAAAACTTAGAATATAAGAAACGCACAGTGTAGTACATAGTATATGAGTGAGTTGCACTGAAAAACTTAGAATTTAGAGAAACGCACAGTGTAGTACATAGTATATGAGTGAGTTGCACTGAAAAACTTCGAATTTAGAGAAACGCACAGTGTAGTACATAGTATATGAGTGAGTTGCACTGAAAAACTTAGAATATAAGAAACGCACAGTGTAGTACATAGTATATGAGTGAGTTGCACTGAAAAACTTAGAATATAAGAAACGCACAGTGTAGTACATTGTATATGAGTGAGTTGCACTGAAAAACTTAGAATTTAAGAAACGCACAGTGTAGTACATAGTATATGAGTGAGTTGCACTGAAAAACTTAGAATATAAGAAACGCACAGTGTAGTACATAGTATATGAGTGAGTTGCACTGAAAAACTTAGAATATAAGAAACGCACAGTGTAGTACATAGTATATGAGTGAGTTGCACTGAAAAACTTAGAATATAAGAAACGCACAGTGTAGTACATAGTATATGAGTGAGTTGCACTGAAAAACTTAGAATATAAGAAACGCACAGTGTAGTACATAGTATATGAGTGAGTTGCACTGAAAAACTTAGAATATAAGAAACGCACAGTGTAGTACATACTATATGAGTGAGTTGCACTGAAAAACTTAGAATATAAGAAACGCACAGTGTAGTACATAGTATATGAGTGAGTTGCACTGAAAAACTTAGAATATAAGAAACGCACAGTGTAGTACATAGTATATGAGTGAGTTGCACTGAAAAACTTAGAATATAAGAAACGCACAGTGTAGTACATAGTATATGAGTGAGTTGCACTGAAAAACTTAGAATATAAGAAACGCACAGTGTAGTACATAGTATATGAGTGAGTTGCACTGAAAAACTTAGAATATAAGAAACGCACAGTGTAGTACATAGTATATGAGTGAGTTGCACTGAAAAACTTAGAATATAAGAAACGCACAGTGTAGTACATAGTATATGAGTGAGTTGCACTGAAAAACTTAGAATATAAGAAACGCACAGTGTAGTACATAGTATATGAGTGAGTTGCACTGAAAAACTTAGAATATAAGAAACGCACAGTGTAGTACATAGTATATGAGTGAGTTGCACTGAAAAACTTAGAATATAAGAAACGCACAGTGTAGTACATAGTATATGAGTGAGTTGCACTGAAAAACTTAGAATTTAGAGAAACGCACAGTGTAGTACATAGTATATGAGTGAGTTGCACTGAAAAACTTAGAATATAAGAAACGCACAGTGTAGTACATTGTATATGAGTGAGTTGCACTGAAAAACTTAGAATTTAAGAAACGCACAGTGTAGTACATAGTATATGAGTGAGTTGCACTGAAAAACTTAGAATATAAGAAACGCACAGTGTAGTACATAGTATATGAGTGAGTTGCACTGAAAAACTTAGAATATAAGAAACGCACAGTGTAGTACATAGTATATGAGTGAGTTGCACTGAAAAACTTAGAATATAAGAAACGCACAGTGTAGTACATAGTATATGAGTGAGTTGCACTGAAAAACTTAGAATATAAGAAACGCACAGTGTAGTACATAGTATATGAGTGAGTTGCACTGAAAAACTTAGAATATAAGAAACGCACAGTGTAGTACATAGTATATGAGTGAGTTGCACTGAAAAACTTAGAATATAAGAAACGCACAGTGTAGTACATAGTATATGAGTGAGTTGCACTGAAAAACTTAGAATATAAGAAACGCACAGTGTAGTACATACTATATGAGTGAGTTGCACTGAAAAACTTAGAATATAAGAAACGCACAGTGTAGTACATAGTATATGAGTGAGTTGCACTGAAAAACTTAGAATATAAGAAACGCACAGTGTAGTACATAGTATATGAGTGAGTTGCACTGAAAAACTTAGAATATAAGAAACGCACAGTGTAGTACATAGTATATGAGTGAGTTGCACTGAAAAACTTAGAATATAAGAAACGCACAGTGTAGTACATAGTATATGAGTGAGTTGCACTGAAAAACTTAGAATATAAGAAACGCACAGTGTAGTACATAGTATATGAGTGAGTTGCACTGAAAAACTTAGAATTTAGAGAAACGCACAGTGTAGTACATAGTATATGAGTGAGTTGCACTGAAAAACTTAGAATTTAAGAAACGCACAGTGTAGTACATAGTATATGAGTGAGTTGCACTGAAAAACTTAGAATATAAGAAACGCACAGTGTAGTACATAGTATATGAGTGAGTTGCACTGAAAAACTTAGAATATAAGAAACGCACAGTGTAGTACATTGTATATGAGTGAGTTGCACTGAAAAACTTAGAATTTAAGAAACGCACAGTGTAGTACATAGTATATGAGTGAGTTGCACTGAAAAACTTAGAATATAAGAAACGCACAGTGTAGTACATAGTATATGAGTGAGTTGCACTGAAAAACTTAGAATATAAGAAACGCACAGTGTAGTACATAGTATATGAGTGAGTTGCACTGAAAAACTTAGAATATAAGAAACGCACAGTGTAGTACATAGTATATGAGTGAGTTGCACTGAAAAACTTAGAATATAAGAAACGCACAGTGTAGTACATAGTATATGAGTGAGTTGCACTGAAAAACTTAGAATATAAGAAACGCACAGTGTAGTACATAGTATATGAGTGAGTTGCACTGAAAAACTTAGAATTTACTGAAAAACCCGCATTACACGAAATGCACTGTGTAGTACATAGTATATGAATGAGTTGCACTGAAAAACTTAGAATATAAGAAACGCACAGTGTAGTACATAGTATATGAGTGAGTTGCACTGAAAAACTTAGAATATAAGAAACGCACAGTGTAGTACATAGTATATGAGTGAGTTGCACTGAAAAACTTAGAATATAAGAAACGCACAGTGTAGTACATAGTATATGAGTGAGTTGCACTGAAAAACTTAGAATATAAGAAACGCACAGTGTAGTACATAGTATATGAGTGAGTTGCACTGAAAAACTTAGAATTTACTGAAAAACCCGCATTACACGAAATGCACAGTGTAGTACATAGTATATGAGTGAGTTGCACTGAAAAACTTGGAATATAAGAAACGCACAGTGTAGTACATAGTATATGAGTGAGTTGCACTGAAAAACTTAGAATATAAGAAACGCACAGTGTAGTACATAGTATATGAGTGAGTTGCACTGAAAAACTTAGAATATAAGAAACGCACAGTGTAGTACATAGTATATGAGTGAGTTGCACTGAAAAACTTAGAATATAAGAAACGCACAGTGTAGTAATAGTATATGAGTGAGTTGCACTGAAAAACTTAGAATATAAGAAACGCACAGTGTAGTACATAGTATATGAGTGAGTTGCACTGAAAAACTTAGAATATAAGAAACGCACAGTGTAGTACATAGTATATGAGTGAGTTGCACTGAAAAACTTAGAATATAAGAAACGCACAGTGTAGTACATAGTATATGAGTGAGTTGCACTGAAAAACTTAGAATATAAGAAACGCACAGTGTAGTACATAGTATATGAGTGAGTTGCACTGAAAAACTTAGAATATAAGAAACGCACAGTGTAGTACATAGTATATGAGTGAGTTGCACTGAAAAACTTAGAATATAAGAAACGCACAGTGTAGTACATAGTATATGAGTGAGTTGCACTGAAAAACTTAGAATTTAGAGAAACGCACAGTGTAGTACATAGTATATGAGTGAGTTGCACTGAAAAACTTCGAATTTAGAGAAACGCACAGTGTAGTACATAGTATATGAGTGAGTTGCACTGAAAAACTTAGGATATAAGAAACGCACAGTGTAGTACATAGTATATGAGTGAGTTGCACTGAAAAACTTAGAATATAAGAAACGCACAGTGTAGTACATTGTATATGAGTGAGTTGCACTGAAAAACTTAGAATTTAAGAAACGCACAGTGTAGTACATAGTATATGAGTGAGTTGCACTGAAAAACTTAGAATATAAGAAACGCACAGTGTAGTACATAGGATATGAGTGAGTTGCACTGAAAAACTTAGAATATAAGAAACGCACAGTGTAGTACATAGTATATGAGAGAGTTGCACTGAAAAACTTAGAATATAAGAAACGCACAGTGTAGTACATAGTATATGAGTGAGTTGCACTGAAAAACTTAGAATATAAGAAACGCACAGTGTAGTACATAGTATATGAGTGAGTTGCACTGAAAAACTTAGAATATAAGAAACGCACAGTGTAGTACATAGTATATGAGTGAGTTGCACTGAAAAACTTAGAATATAAGAAACGCACAGTGTAGTACATAGTATATGAGTGAGTTGCACTGAAAAACTTAGAATATAAGAAACGCACAGTGTAGTACATAGTATATGAGTGAGTTGCACTGAAAAACTTAGAATATAAGAAACGCACAGTGTAGTACATAGTATATGAGTGAGTTGCACTGAAAAACTTAGAATATAAGAAACTCACAGTGTCGTACATAGTATATGAGTGAGTTGCATTGAAAAACTTAGAATATAAGAAACGCACGGTGTAGTACATAGTATATGAGTGAGTTGCACTGAAAAACTTAGAATATAAGAAACGCACAGTGTAGTACATAGTATATGAGTGAGTTGCACTGAAAAACTTAGAATATAAGAAACGCACAGTGTAGTACATAGTATATGAGTGAGTTGCACTGAAAAACTTAGAATTTACTGAAAAACCCGCATTACACGAAATGCACAGTGTAGTACATAGTATATGAGTGAGTTGCACTGAAAACTTAGAATATAAGAAACGCACAGTGTAGTACATAGTATATGAGTGAGTTGCACTGAAAAACTTAGAATATAAGAAACGCACAGTGTAGTACATAGTATATGAGTGAGTTGCACTGAAAAACTTAGAATATAAGAAACGCACAGTGTAGTACATAGTATATGAGTGAGTTGCACTGAAAAACTTAGAATATAAGAAACGCACAGTGTAGTACATAGTATATGAGTGAGTTGCACTGAAAAACTTAGAATATAAGAAACGCACAGTGTAGTACATAGTATATGAGTGAGTTGCACTGAAAAACTTAGAATTTAGAGAAATGCACAGTGTAGTACATAGTATATGAGTGAGTTGCACTGAAAAACTTAGAATATAAGAAACGCACAGTGTAGTACATAGTATATGAGTGAGTTGCACTGAAAAACTTAGAATATAAGAAACGCACAGTGTAGTACATAGTATATGAGTGAGTTGCACTGAAAAACTTAGAATATAAGAAACGCACGGTGTAGTACATAGTATATGAGTGAGTTGCACTGAAAAACTTAGAATTTACTGAAAAACCCGCATTACACGAAATGCACAGTGTAGTACATAGTATATGAGTGAGTTGCACTGAAAAACTTGGAATATAAGAAACGCACAGTGTAGTACATAGTATATGAGTGAGTTGCACTGAAAAACTTAGAATATAAGAAACGCACAGTGTAGTACATAGTATATGAGTGAGTTGCACTGAAAAACTTAGAATATAAGAAACGCACAGTGTAGTACATAGTATATGAGTGAGTTGCACTGAAAAACTTAGAATATAAGAAACGCACAGTGTAGTACATAGTATATGAGTGAGTTGCACTGAAAAACTTAGAATATAAGAAACGCACAGTGTAGTACATAGTATATGAGTGAGTTGCACTGAAAAACTTAGAATATAAGAAACGCACAGTGTAGTACATAGTATATGAGTGAGTTGCACTGAAAAACTTAGAATATAAGAAACACACAGTGTAGTACATAGTATATGAGTGAGTTGCACTGAAAAACTTAGAATATAAGAAACGCACAGTGTAGTTCATAGTATATGAGTGAGTTGCACTGAAAAACTTAGAATTTAGAGAAACGCACAGTGTAGTACATAGTATATGAGTGAGTTGCACTGAAAAACTTCGAATTTAGAGAAACGCACAGTGTAGTACATAGTATATGAGTGAGTTGCACTGAAAAACTTAGAATATAAGAAACGCACAGTGTAGTACATAGTATATGAGTGAGTTGCACTGAAAAACTTAGAATATAAGAAACGCACAGTGTAGTACATTGTATATGAGTGAGTTGCACTGAAAAACTTAGAATTTAAGAAACGCACAGTGTAGTACATAGTATATGAGTGAGTTGCACTGAAAAACTTAGAATATAAGAAACGCACAGTGTAGTACATAGTATATGAGTGAGTTGCACTGAAAAACTTAGAATATAAGAAACGCACAGTGTAGTACATAGTATATGAGTGAGTTGCACTGAAAAACTTAGAATATAAGAAACGCACAGTGTAGTACATAGTATATGAGTGAGGTGCACTGAAAAACTTAGAATATAAGAAACGCACAGTGTAGTACATAGTATATGAGTGAGTTGCACTGAAAAACTTAGAATATAAGAAACGCACAGTGTAGTACATAGTATATGAGTGAGTTGCACTGAAAAACTTAGAATTTACTGAAAAACCCGCATTACACGAAATGCACTGTGTAGTACATAGTATATGAGTGAGTTGCACTGAAAAACTTAGAATATAAGAAACGCACAGTGTAGTACATAGTATATGAGTGAGTTGCACTGAAAAACTTAGAATATAAGAAACGCACAGTGTAGTACATAGTATATGAGTGAGTTGCACTGAAAAACTTAGAATGTAAGAAACGCACAGTGTAGTACATAGTATATGAGTGAGTTGCACTGAAAAACTTAGAATATAAGAAACGCACAGTGTAGTACATAGTATATGAGTGAGTTGCACTGAAAAACTTAGAATATAAGAAACGCACAGTGTAGTACATAGTATATGAGTGAGTTGCACTGAAAAACTTAGAATTTAGAGAAACGCACAGTGTAGTACATAGTATATGAGTGAGTTGCACTGAAAAACTTCGAATTTAGAGAAACGCACAGTGTAGTACATAGTATATGAGTGAGTTGCACTGAAAAACTTAGAATATAAGAAACGCACAGTGTAGTACATAGTATATGAGTGAGTTGCACTGAAAAACTTAGAATATAAGAAACGCACAGTGTAGTACATTGTATATGAGTGAGTTGCACTGAAAAACTTAGAATTTAAGAAACGCACAGTGTAGTACATAGTATATGAGTGAGTTGCACTGAAAAACTTAGAATATAAGAAACGCACAGTGTAGTACATAGTATATGAGTGAGTTGCACTGAAAAACTTAGAATATAAGAAACGCACAGTGTAGTACATAGTATATGAGTGAGTTGCACTGAAAAACTTAGAATATAAGAAACGCACAGTGTAGTACATAGTATATGAGTGAGTTGCACTGAAAAACTTAGAATATAAGAAACGCACAGTGTAGTACATAGTATATGAGTGAGTTGCACTGAAAAACTTAGAATATAAGAAACGCACAGTGTAGTACATACTATATGAGTGAGTTGCACTGAAAAACTTAGAATATAAGAAACGCACAGTGTAGTACATAGTATATGAGTGAGTTGCACTGAAAAACTTAGAATATAAGAAACGCACAGTGTAGTACATAGTATATGAGTGAGTTGCACTGAAAAACTTAGAATATAAGAAACGCACAGTGTAGTACATAGTATATGAGTGAGTTGCACTGAAAAACTTAGAATATAAGAAACGCACAGTGTAGTACATAGTATATGAGTGAGTTGCACTGAAAAACTTAGAATATAAGAAACGCACAGTGTAGTACATAGTATATGAGTGAGTTGCACTGAAAAACTTAGAATATAAGAAACGCACAGTGTAGTACATAGTATATGAGTGAGTTGCACTGAAAAACTTAGAATATAAGAAACGCACAGTGTAGTACATAGTATATGAGTGAGTTGCACTGAAAAACTTAGAATATAAGAAACGCACAGTGTAGTACATAGTATATGAGTGAGTTGCACTGAAAAACTTAGAATATAAGAAACGCACAGTGTAGTACATAGTATATGAGTGAGTTGCACTGAAAAACTTAGAATTTAGAGAAACGCACAGTGTAGTACATAGTATATGAGTGAGTTGCACTGAAAAACTTAGAATATAAGAAACGCACAGTGTAGTACATTGTATATGAGTGAGTTGCACTGAAAAACTTAGAATTTAAGAAACGCACAGTGTAGTACATAGTATATGAGTGAGTTGCACTGAAAAACTTAGAATATAAGAAACGCACAGTGTAGTACATAGTATATGAGTGAGTTGCACTGAAAAACTTAGAATATAAGAAACGCACAGTGTAGTACATAGTATATGAGTGAGTTGCACTGAAAAACTTAGAATATAAGAAACGCACAGTGTAGTACATAGTATATGAGTGAGTTGCACTGAAAAACTTAGAATATAAGAAACGCACAGTGTAGTACATAGTATATGAGTGAGTTGCACTGAAAAACTTAGAATATAAGAAACGCACAGTGTAGTACATAGTATATGAGTGAGTTGCACTGAAAAACTTAGAATTTACTGAAAAACCCGCATTACACGAAATGCACTGTGTAGTACATAGTATATGAGTGAGTTGCACTGAAAAACTTAGAATATAAGAAACGCACAGTGTAGTACATAGTATATGAGTGAGTTGCACTGAAAAACTTAGAATATAAGAAACGCACAGTGTAGTACATAGTATATGAGTGAGTTGCACTGAAAAACTTAGAATATAAGAAACGCACAGTGTAGTACATAGTATATGAGTGAGTTGCACTGAAAAACTTAGAATATAAGAAACGCACAGTGTAGTACATAGTATATGAGTGAGTTGCACTGAAAAACTTAGAATATAAGAACGCACAGTGTAGTACATAGTATATGAGTGAGTTGCACTGAAAAACTTAGAATTTAGAGAAACGCACAGTGTAGTACATAGTATATGAGTGAGTTGCACTGAAAAACTTAGAATTTAGAGAAACGCACAGTGTAGTACATAGTATATGAGTGAGTTGCACTGAAAAACTTAGAATATAAGAAACGCACAGTGTAGTACATAGTATATGAGTGAGTTGCACTGAAAAACTTAGAATATAAGAAACGCACAGTGTAGTACATTGTATATGAGTGAGTTGCACTGAAAAACTTAGAATTTAAGAAACGCACAGTGTAGTACATAGTATATGAGTGAGTTGCACTGAAAAACTTAGAATATAAGAAACGCACAGTGTAGTACATAGTATATGAGTGAGTTGCACTGAAAAACTTAGAATATAAGAAACGCACAGTGTAGTACATAGTATATGAGTGAGTTGCACTGAAAAACTTAGAATTTAGAGAAACGCACAGTGTAGTACATAGTATATGAGTGAGTTGCACTGAAAAACTTAGAATATAAGAAACGCACAGTGTAGTACATAGTATATGAGTGAGTTGCACTGAAAAACTTAGAATATAAGAAACGCACAGTGTAGTACATAGTATATGAGTGAGTTGCACTGAAAAACTTAGAATATAAGAAACGCACAGTGTAGTACATAGTATATGAGTGAGTTGCACTGAAAAACTTAGAATATAAGAAACGCACAGTGTAGTACATAGTATATGAGTGAGTTGCACTGAAAAACTTAGAATTTAAGAAACGCACAGTGTAGTACATAGTATATGAGTGAGTTGCACTGAAAAACTTAGAATATAAGAAACGCACAGTGTAGTACATAGTATATGAGTGAGTTGCACTGAAAAACTTAGAATATAAGAAACGCACAGTGTAGTACATAGTATATGAGTGAGTTGCACTGAAAAACTTAGAATATAAGAAACGCACAGTGTAGTACATAGTATATGAGTGAGTTGCACTGAAAAACTTAGAATTTACTGAAAAACCCATTACACGAATGCACAGTGTAGTACATAGTATATGAGTGAGTTGCACTGAAAAACTTGGAATATAAGAAACGCACAGTGTAGTACATAGTATATGAGTGAGTTGCACTGAAAAACTTAGAATATAAGAAACGCACAGTGTAGTACATAGTATATGAGTGAGTTGCACTGAAAAACTTAGAATATAAGAAACGCACAGTGTAGTACATAGTACATGAGTGAGTTGCACTGAAAAACTTAGAATATAAGAAACGCACAGTGTAGTACATAGTATATGAGTGAGTTGCACTGAAAAACTTAGAATATAGAAACGCACAGTGTAGTAC
>NW_028227651.1:0-55741 GCF_978045245.1 Mus caroli
TGAGTTGCACTGAAAAACTTAGAATATAAGAAACGCACAGTGTAGTACATAGTATATGAGTGAGTTGCACTGAAAAACTTAGAATATAAGAAACGCACAGTGTAGTACATAGTATATGAGTGAGTTGCACTGAAAAACTTAGAATATAAGAAACGCACAGTGTAGTACATAGTATATGAGTGAGTTGCACTGAAAAACTTAGAATATAAGAAACGCACAGTGTAGTACATAGTATATGAGTGAGTTGCACTGAAAAACTTAGAATTTATGAAAAACCCGCATTACACGAAATGCACAGTGTAGTACATAGTATATGAGTGAGTTGCACTGAAAAACTTAGAATATAAGAAACGCACAGTGTAGTACATAGTATATGAGTGAGTTGCACTGAAAAACTTAGAATATAAGAAACGCACAGTGTAGTACATAGTATATGAGTGAGTTGCACTGAAAAACTTAGAATATAAGAAACGCACAGTGTAGTACATAGTATATGAGTGAGTTGCACTGAAAAACTTAGAATATAAGAAACGCACAGTGTAGTACATAGTATATGAGTGAGTTGCACTGAAAAACTTAGAATATAAGAAACGCACAGTGTAGTACATAGTATATGAGTGAGTTGCACTGAAAAACTTAGAATATAAGAAACGCACAGTGTAGTAAATAGTATATGAGTGAGTTGCACTGAAAAACTTAGAATATAAGAAACGCACAGTGTAGTACATAGTATATGAGTGAGTTGCGATGAAAAACTTAGAATATAAGAAACGCACAGTGTAGTACATAGTATATGAGTGAGTTGCACTGAAAAACTTAGAATATAAGAAACGCACAGTGTAGTACATAGTATATGAGTGAGTTGCACGGAAAAACCTAGAATTTAAGAAAAGCACAGTGTAGTACATAGTATATGAGTGAGTTGCACTGAAAAACTTAGAATTTAAGAAACGCACAGTGTAGTACATAGTATATGAGTGAGTTGCACTTCAAAACTTAGAATATAAGAAACGCACAGTGTAGTACATAGTATATGAGTGAGTTGCACTGAAAAACTTAGAATATAAGAAACGCACAGTGTAGTACATAGTATATGAGTGAGTTGCACTCAAAAACTTAGAATATAAGAAACGCACAGTGTAGTACATAGTATATGAGTGAGTTGCACTGAAAAAATTAGAATATAAGAAACGCACAGTGTAGTACATAGTATATGAGTGAGTTGCACTGAAAAACTTAGAATATAAGAAACGCACAGTGTAGTACATAGTATATGAGTGAGTTGCACTCAAAAACTTAGAATATAAGAAACGCACAGTGTAGTACATAGTATATGAGTGAGTTGCACTGAAAAACTTAGAATATAAGAAACGCACAGTGTAGTACATAGTATATGAGTGAGTTGCACTGAAAAACTTAGAATTTAAGAAACGCACAGTGTAGTACATAGTATATGAGTGAGTTGCACTGAAAAACTTAGAATATAAGAAACGCACAGTGTAGTACAAAGTATATGAGTGAGTTGCACTGAAAAACTTAGAATATAAGAAACGCACAGTGTAATACATAGTATATGAGTGAGTTGCACTGAAAAACTTAGAATATCAGAAACGCACAGTGTAGTACATAGTATATGAGTGAGTTGCACTGAAAAACTTAGAATTTAAGAAACGCACAGTGTAGTACATAGTATATGAGTGAGTTGCACTGAAAAACTTAGAATATAAGAAACGCACAGTGTAGTACATAGTATATGAGTGAGTTGCACTGAAAAACTTAGAATATAAGAAACGCACAGTGTAGTACATAGTATATGAGTGAGTTGCACTGAAAAACTTAGAATATAAGAAACGCACAGTGTAGTACATAGTATATGAGTGAGTTGCACTGAAAAACTTAGAATATAAGAAACGCACAGTGTAGTACATAGTATATGAGTGAGTTGCACTGAAAAACTTAGAATATAAGAAACGCACAGTGTAGTACATAGTATATGAGTGAGTTGCACTGAAAAACTTAGAATATAAGAAACGCACAGTGTAGTACATAGTATATGAGTGAGTTGCACTGAAAAACTTAGAATATAAGAAACGCACAGTGTAGTACATAGTATATGAGTGAGTTGCACTGAAAAACTAAGAATATCAGAAACGCACAGTGTAGTACATAGTATATGAGTGAGTTTCACTGAAAATTTTAGAATATAAGAAACGCACAGTGTAGTACATAGTATATGAGTGAGTTGCACTGAAAAACTTAGAATATAAGAAACGCACAGTGTAATACATAGTATATGAGTGAGTTGCACTGAAAAACTTAGAATATCAGAAACGCACACTGTAGTACATAGTATATGAGTGAGTTGCACTGAAAAACTTAGAATATAAGAAACGCACAGTGTAGTACATAGTATATGAGTGAGTTGCACTGAAAAACTTAGAATATAAGAAACGCACAGTGTAGTACATAGTATATGAGTGAGTTGCACTGAAAAACTTAGAATATAAGAAACGCACAGTGTAGTACATAGTATATGAGTGAGTTGCACTGAAAAACTTAGAATATAAGAAACGCACAGTGTAGTACATAGTATATGAGTGAGTTGCACTGAAAAACTTAGAATATAAGAAACGCACAGTGTAGTACATAGTATATGAGTGAGTTGCACTGAAAAACTTAGATTATAAGAAACGCACAGTGTAGTACATAGTATATGAGTGAGTTGCACTGAAAAACTTAGAATATAAGAAACGCACAGTGTAGTACATAGTATATGAGTGAGTTGCACTGAAAAACTTAGAATTAAAAAACGCACAGTGTAGTACATAGTATATGAGTGAGTTGCACTGAAAAACTTAGAATATAAGAAACGCACAGTGTAGTACATAGTATATGAGTGAGTTGCACTGAAAAACTTAGAATATAAGAAACGCACAGTGTAGTACATAGTATATGAGTGAGTTGCACTGAAAAACTTAGAATATAAGAAACGCACAGTGTAGTACATAGTATATGAGTGAGTTGCACTGAAAAACTTAGAATATAAGAAACGCACAGTGTAGTACATAGTATATGAGTGAGTTGCACTGAAAAACTTAGAATTTACTGAAAAACCCGCATTACACGAAATGCACAGTGTAGTACATAGTATATGAGTGAGTTGCACTGAAAAACTTAGAATATAAGAAACGCACAGTGTAGTACATAGTATATGAGTGAGTTGCACTGAAAAACTTAGAATATAAGAAACGCACAGTGTAGTACATAGTATATGAGTGAGTTGCACTGAAAAACTTAGAATATAAGAAACGCACAGTGTAGTACATAGTATATGAGTGAGTTGCACTGAAAAACTTAGAATATAAGAAACGCACAGTGTAGTACATAGTATATGAGTGAGTTGCACTGAAAAACTTAGAATATAAGAAACGCACAGTGTAGTACATAGTATATGAGTGAGTTGCACTGAAAAACTTAGAATATAAGAAACGCACAGTGTAGTACATAGTATATGAGTGAGTTGCACTCAAAAACTTAGAATATAAGAAACGCACAGTGTAGTACATAGTATATGAGTGAGTTGCACTGAAAAACTTAGAATATAAGAAACGCACAGTGTAGTACATAGTATATGAGTGAGTTGCACTGAAAAACTTAGAATATAAGAAACGCACAGTGTAGTACATAGTATATGAGTGAGTTGCACTGAAAAACTTAGAATATAAGAAACGCACAGTGTAGTACATAGTATATGAGTGAGTTGCACTGAAAAACTTAGAATATAAGAAACGCACAGTGTAGTACATAGTATATGAGTGAGTTGCACTGAAAAACTTAGAATTTACTGAAAAACCCGCATTACACGATATGCACAGTGTAGTACATAGTATATGAGTGAGTTGCACTGAAAAACTTAGAATATAAGAAACGCACAGTGTAGTACATAGTATATGAGTGAGTTGCACTGAAAAACTTAGAATATAAGAAACGCACAGTGTAGTACATAGTATATGAGTGAGTTGCACTGAAAAACTTAGAATATAAGAAACGCACAGTGTAGTACATAGTATATGAGTGAGTTGCACTGAAAAACTTAGAATATAAGAAACGCACAGTGTAGTACATAGTATATGAGTGAGTTGCACTGAAAAACTTAGAATATAAGAAACGCACAGTGTAGTACATAGTATATGAGTGAGTTGCACTCAAAAACTTAGAATATAAGAAACGCACAGTGTAGTACATAGTATATGAGTGAGTTGCACTCAAAAACTTAGAATATAAGAAACGCACAGTGTAGTACATAGTATATGAGTGAGTTGCACTGAAAAACTTAGAATATAAGAAACGCACAGTGTAGTACATAGTATATGAGTGAGTTGCACTGAAAAACTTAGAATATAAGAAACGCACAGTGTAGTACATAGTATATGAGTGAGTTGCACTGAAAAACTTAGAATATAAGAAACGCACAGTGTAGTACATAGTATATGAGTGAGTTGCACTGAAAAACTTAGAATATAAGAAACGCACAGTGTAGTACATAGTATATGAGTGAGTTGCACTGAAAAACTTAGAATATAAGAAACGCACAGTGTAGTACATAGTATATGAGTGAGTTGCACTGAAAAACTTAGAATATAAGAAACGCACAGTGTAGTACATAGTATATGAGTGAGTTGCACTGAAAAACTTAGAATATAAGAAACGCACAGTGTAGTACATAGTATATGAGTGAGTTGCACTGAAAAACTTAGAATATAAGAAACGCACAGTGTAGTACATAGTATATGAGTGAGTTGCACTGAAAAACTTAGAATATAAGAAACTCACAGTGTAGTACATAGTATATGAGTGAGTTGCACTGAAAAACTTAGAATTTACTGAAAAACCCGCATTACACGAAATGCACAGTGTAGTACATAGTATATGAGTGAGTTGCACTGAAAAACTTAGAATATAAGAAACGCACAGTGTAGTACATAGTATATGAGTGAGTTGCACTGAAAAACTTAGAATATAAGAAACGCACAGTGTAGTACATAGTATATGAGTGAGTTGCACTGAAAAACTTAGAATATAAGAAACGCACAGTGTAGTACATAGTATATGAGTGAGTTGCACTGAAAAACTTAGAATATAAGAAACGCACAGTGTAGTACATAGTATATGAGTGAGTTGCACTGAAAAACTTAGAATATAAGAAACGCACAGTGTAGTACATAGTATATGAGTGAGTTGCACTGAAAAACTTAGAATATAAGAAACGCACAGTGTAGTTCATAGTATATGAGTGAGTTGCACTGAAAAACTTAGAATATAAGAAACGCACAGTGTAGTACATAGTATATGAGTGAGTTGCACTGAAAAACTTAGAATATAAGAAACGCACAGTGTAGTACATAGTATATGAGTGAGTTGCACTGAAAAACTTAGAATATAAGAAACGCACAGTGTAGTACATAGTATATGAGTGAGTTGCACTGAAAAACTTAGAATTTACTGAAAAACCCGCATTACACGAAATGCACAGTGTAGTACATAGTATATGAGTGAGTTGCACTGAAAAACTTAGAATATAAGAAACGCACAGTGTAGTACATAGTATATGAGTGAGTTGCACTGAAAAACTTAGATTATAAGAAACGCACAGTGTAGTACATAGTATATGAGTGAGTTGCACTGAAAAACTTAGAATATAAGAAACGCACAGTGTAGTACATAGTATATGAGTGAGTTGCACTGAAAAACTTAGAATTAAAAAACGCACAGTGTAGTACATAGTATATGAGTGAGTTGCACTGAAAAACTTAGAATATAAGAAACGCACAGTGTAGTACATAGTATATGAGTGAGTTGCACTGAAAAACTTAGAATATAAGAAACGCACAGTGTAGTACATAGTATATGAGTGAGTTGCACTGAAAAACTTAGAATATAAGAAACGCACAGTGTAGTACATAGTATATGAGTGAGTTGCACTGAAAAACTTAGAATATAAGAAACGCACAGTGTAGTACATAGTATATGAGTGAGTTGCACTGAAAAACTTAGAATTTACTGAAAAACCCGCATTACACGAAATGCACAGTGTAGTACATAGTATATGAGTGAGTTGCACTGAAAAACTTAGAATATAAGAAACGCACAGTGTAGTACATAGTATATGAGTGAGTTGCACTGAAAAACTTAGAATATAAGAAACGCACAGTGTAGTACATAGTATATGAGTGAGTTGCACTGAAAAACTTAGAATATAAGAAACGCACAGTGTAGTACATAGTATATGAGTGAGTTGCACTGAAAAACTTAGAATATAAGAAACGCACAGTGTAGTACATAGTATATGAGTGAGTTGCACTGAAAAACTTAGAATATAAGAAACGCACAGTGTAGTACATAGTATATGAGTGAGTTGCACTGAAAAACTTAGAATATAAGAAACGCACAGTGTAGTACATAGTATATGAGTGAGTTGCACTCAAAAACTTAGAATATAAGAAACGCACAGTGTAGTACATAGTATATGAGTGAGTTGCACTGAAAAACTTAGAATATAAGAAACGCACAGTGTAGTACATAGTATATGAGTGAGTTGCACTGAAAAACTTAGAATATAAGAAACGCACAGTGTAGTACATAGTATATGAGTGAGTTGCACTGAAAAACTTAGAATATAAGAAACGCACAGTGTAGTACATAGTATATGAGTGAGTTGCACTGAAAAACTTAGAATATAAGAAACGCACAGTGTAGTACATAGTATATGAGTGAGTTGCACTGAAAAACTTAGAATTTACTGAAAAACCCGCATTACACGAAATGCACAGTGTAGTACATAGTATATGAGTGAGTTGCACTGAAAAACTTAGAATATAAGAAACGCACAGTGTAGTACATAGTATATGAGTGAGTTGCACTGAAAAACTTAGAATATAAGAAACGCACAGTGTAGTACATAGTATATGAGTGAGTTGCACTGAAAAACTTAGAATATAAGAAACGCACAGTGTAGTACATAGTATATGAGTGAGTTGCACTGAAAAACTTAGAATATAAGAAACGCACAGTGTAGTACATAGTATATGAGTGAGTTGCACTGAAAAACTTAGAATATAAGAAACGCACAGTGTAGTACATAGTATATGAGTGAGTTGCACTCAAAAACTTAGAATATAAGAAACGCACAGTGTAGTACATAGTATATGAGTGAGTTGCACTCAAAAACTTAGAATATAAGAAACGCACAGTGTAGTACATAGTATATGAGTGAGTTGCACTGAAAAACTTAGAATATAAGAAACGCACAGTGTAGTACATAGTATATGAGTGAGTTGCACTGAAAAACTTAGAATATAAGAAACGCACAGTGTAGTACATAGTATATGAGTGAGTTGCACTGAAAAACTTAGAATATAAGAAACGCACAGTGTAGTACATAGTATATGAGTGAGTTGCACTGAAAAACTTAGAATATAAGAAACGCACAGTGTAGTACATAGTATATGAGTGAGTTGCACTGAAAAACTTAGAATATAAGAAACGCACAGTGTAGTACATAGTATATGAGTGAGTTGCACTGAAAAACTTAGAATATAAGAAACGCACAGTGTAGTACATAGTATATGAGTGAGTTGCACTGAAAAACTTAGAATATAAGAAACGCACAGTGTAGTACATAGTATATGAGTGAGTTGCACTGAAAAACTTAGAATATAAGAAACGCACAGTGTAGTACATAGTATATGAGTGAGTTGCACTGAAAAACTTAGAATTTACTGAAAAACCCGCATTACACGAAATGCACAGTGTAGTACATAGTATATGAGTGAGTTGCACTGAAAAACTTAGAATATAAGAAACGCACAGTGTAGTACATAGTATATGAGTGAGTTGCACTCAAAAACTTAGAATATAAGAAACGCACAGTGTAGTACATAGTATATGAGTGAGTTGCACTGAAAAACTTAGAATATAAGAAACGCACAGTGTAGTACATAGTATATGAGTGAGTTGCACTGAAAAACTTAGAATATAAGAAACGCACAGTGTAGTACATAGTATATGAGTGAGTTGCACTGAAAAACTTAGAATATAAGAAACGCACAGTGTAGTACATAGTATATGAGTGAGTTGCACTGAAAAACTTAGAATATAAGAAACGCACAGTGTAGTACATAGTATATGAGTGAGTTGCACTGAAAAACTTAGAATTTACTGAAAAACCCGCATTACACGAAATTCACAGTGTAGTACATAGTATATGAGTGAGTTGCACTGAAAAACTTAGAATATAAGAAACGCA
Organism: Mus caroli; assembly: GCF_978045245.1. NCBI lineage: Eukaryota > Metazoa > Chordata > Mammalia > Rodentia > Muridae > Mus > Mus caroli. Next base: position 8,306 of record NW_028227651.1, read on the forward strand.
CAGTGTAGTACATAGTATATGAGTTGCACTGAAAAACTTAGATTATAAGAAACGCACAGTGTAGTACATAGTATATGAGTGAGTTGCACTGAAAAACTTAGAATATAAGAAACGCACAGTGTAGTACATAGTATATGAGTGAGTTGCACTGAAAAACTTAGAATTAAAAAACGCACAGTGTAGTACATAGTATATGAGTGAGTTGCACTGAAAAACTTAGAATATAAGAAACGCACAGTGTAGTACATAGTATATGAGTGAGTTGCACTGAAAAACTTAGAATATAAGAAACGCACAGTGTAGTACATAGTATATGAGTGAGTTGCACTGAAAAACTTAGAATATAAGAAACGCACAGTGTAGTACATAGTATATGAGTGAGTTGCACTGAAAAACTTAGAATATAAGAAACGCACAGTGTAGTACATAGTATATGAGTGAGTTGCACTCAAAAACTTAGAATATAAGAAACGCACAGTGTAGTACATAGTATATGAGTGAGTTGCACTGAAAAACTTAGAATATAAGAAACGCACAGTGTAGTACATAGTATATGAGTGAGTTGCACTGAAAAACTTAGAATATAAGAAACGCACAGTGTAGTACATAGTATATGAGTGAGTTGCACTGAAAAACTTAGAATATAAGAAACGCACAGTGTAGTACATAGTATATGAGTGAGTTGCACTGAAAAACTTAGAATATAAGAAACGCACAGTGTAGTACATAGTATATGAGTGAGTTGCACTGAAAAACTTAGAATATAAGAAACGCACAGTGTAGTACATAGTATATGAGTGAGTTGCAATGAGAAACTTAGAATATAAGAAACGCACAGTGTAGTACATAGTATATGAGTGAGTTGCACTGAAAAACTTAGAATATAAGAAACGCACAGTGTAGTACATAGTATATGAGTGAGTTGCACTGAAAAACTTAGAATATAAGAAACGCACAGTGTAGTACATAGTATATGAGTGAGTTGCACTCAAAAACTTAGAATATAAGAAACGCACAGTGTAGTACATAGTATATGAGTGAGTTGCACTGAAAAACTTAGAATATAAGAAACGCACAGTGTAGTACATAGTATATGAGTGAGTTGCACTGAAAAACTTAGAATATAAGAAACGCACAGTGTAGTACATAGTATATGAGTGAGTTGCACTGAAAAACTTAGAATATAAGAAACGCACAGTGTAGTACATAGTATATGAGTGAGTTGCACTGAAAAACTTAGAATATAAGAAACGCACAGTGTAGTACATAGTATATGAGTGAGTTGCACTGAAAAACTTAGAATATAAGAAACGCACAGTGTAGTACATAGTATATGAGTGAGTTGCACTGAAAAACTTAGAATATAAGAAACGCACAGTGTAGTACATAGTATATGAGTGAGTTGCACTGAAAAACTTAGAATATAAGAAACGCACAGTGTAGTACATAGTATATGAGTGAGTTGCACTGAAAAACTTAGAATATAAGAAACGCACAGTGTAGTACATAGTATATGAGTGAGTTGCACTGAAAAACTTAGAATATAAGAAACGCACAGTGTAGTACATAGTATATGAGTGAGTTGCACTGAAAAACTTAGAATTTACTGAAAAACCCGCATTACACGAAATGCACAGTGTAGTACATAGTATATGAGTGAGTTGCACTGAAAAACTTAGAATCTAAGAAACGCACAGTGTAGTACATAGTATATGAGTGAGTTGCACTGAAAAACTTAGAATCTAAGAAACGCACAGTGTAGTACATAGTATATGAGTGAGTTGCACTGAAAAACTTAGAATCTAAGAAACGCACAGTGTAGTACATAGTATATGAGTGAGTTGCACTGAAAAACTTAGAATCTAAGAAACGCACAGTGTAGTACATAGTATATGAGTGAGTTGCACTGAAAAACTTAGAATCTAAGAAACGCACAGTGTAGTACATAGTATATGAGTGAGTTGCACTGAAAAACTTAGAATCTAAGAAACGCACAGTGTAGTACATAGTATATGAGTGAGTTGCACTGAAAAACTTAGAATCTAAGAAACGCACAGTGTAGTACATAGTATATGAGTGAGTTGCACTGAAAAACTTAGAATATAAGAAACGCACAGTGTAGTACATAGTATATGAGTGAGTTGCACTGAAAAACTTAGAATATAAGAAACGCACAGTGTAGTACATAGTATATGAGTGAGTTGCACTGAAAAACTTAGAATATAAGAAACGCACAGTGTAGTACATAGTATATGAGTGAGTTGCACTGAAAAACTTAGAATATAAGAAACGCACAGTGTAGTACATAGTATATGAGTGAGTTGCACTGAAAAACTTAGAATATAAGAAACGCACAGTGTAGTTCATAGTATATGAGTGAGTTGCACTGAAAAACTTAGAATATAAGAAACGCACAGTGTAGTACATAGTATATGAGTGAGTTGCACTGAAAAACTTAGAATATAAGAAACGCACAGTGTAGTACATAGTATATGAGTGAGTTGCACTGAAAAACTTAGAATATAAGAAACGCACAGTGTAGTACATAGTATATGAGTGAGTTGCACTGAAAAACTTAGAATTTACTGAAAAACCCGCATTACACGAAATGCACAGTGTAGTACATAGTATATGAGTGAGTTGCACTGAAAAACTTAGAATATAAGAAACGCACAGTGTAGTACATAGTATATGAGTGAGTTGCACTGAAAAACTTAGAATATAAGAAACGCACAGTGTAGTACATAGTATATGAGTGAGTTGCACTGAAAAACTTAGAATATAAGAAACGCACAGTGTAGTACATAGTATATGAGTGAGTTGCACTGAAAAACTTAGAATATAAGAAACGCACAGTGTAGTACATAGTATATGAGTGAGTTGCACTCAAAAACTTAGAATATAAGAAACGCACAGTGTAGTACATAGTATATGAGTGAGTTGCACTGAAAAACTTAGAATATAAGAAACGCACAGTGTAGTACATAGTATATGAGTGAGTTGCACTCAAAAACTTAGAATATAAGAAACGCACAGTGTAGTACATAGTATATGAGTGAGTTGCACTCAAAAACTTAGAATATAAGAAACGCACAGTGTAGTACATAGTATATGAGTGAGTTGCACTGAAAAACTTAGAATATAAGAAACGCACAGTGTAGTACATAGTATATGAGTGAGTTGCACTGAAAAACTTAGAATATAAGAAACGCACAGTGTAGTACATAGTATATGAGTGAGTTGCACTGAAAAACTTAGAATATAAGAAACGCACAGTGTAGTACATAGTATATGAGTGAGTTGCACTGAAAAACTTAGAATATAAGAAACGCACAGTGTAGTACATAGTATATGAGTGAGTTGCACTGAAAAACTTAGAATATAAGAAACGCACAGTGTAGTACATAGTATATGAGTGAGTTGCACTGAAAAACTTAGAATATAAGAAACGCACAGTGTAGTACATAGTATATGAGTGAGTTGCACTGAAAAACTTAGAATATAAGAAACGCACAGTGTAGTACATAGTATATGAGTGAGTTGCACTGAAAAACTTAGAATATAAGAAACGCACAGTGTAGTACATAGTATATGAGTGAGTTTCATTGAAAAACTTAGAATATAAGAAACGCACAGTGTAGTACATAGTATATGAGTGAGTTGCACTGAAAAACTTAGAATATAAGAAACGCACAGTGTAGTACATAGTATATGAGTGAGTTGCACTGAAAAACTTAGAATATAAGAAACGCACAGTGTAGTACATAGTATATGAGTGAGTTGCACTGAAAAACTTAGAATATAAGAAACGCACAGTGTAGTACATAGTATATGAGTGAGTTGCACTGAAAAACTTAGAATATAAGAAACACACAGTGTAGTACATAGTATATGAGTGAGTTGCACTGAAAAACTTAGAATATAAGAAACGCACAGTGTAGTACATAGTATATGAGTGAGTTGCACTGAAAAACTTAGAATTTACTGAAAACCCGCATTACACGAAATGCACAGTGTAGTACATAGTATATGAGTGAGTTGCACTGAAAAACTTAGAATATAAGAAACGCACAGTGTAGTACATAGTATATGAGTGAGTTGCACTGAAAAACTTAGAATATAAGAAACGCACAGTGTAGTACATAGTATATGAGTGAGTTGCACTGAAAAACTTAGAATATAAGAAACGCACAGTGTAGTACATAGTATATGAGTGAGTTGCACTGAAAAACTTAGAATATAAGAAACGCACAGTGTAGTACATAGTATATGAGTGAGTTGCACTGAAAAACTTAGAATATAAGAAACGCACAGTGTAGTACATAGTATATGAGTGAGTTGCACTGAAAAACTTAGAATATAAGAAACGCACAGTGTAGTACATAGTATATGAGTGAGTTGCACTGAAAAACTTAGAATATAAGAAACGCACAGTGTAGTACATAGTATATGAGTGAGTTGCACTCAAAAACTTAGAATATAAGAAACGCACAGTGTAGTACATAGTATATGAGTGAGTTGCACTCAAAAACTTAGAATATAAGAAACGCACAGTGTAGTACATAGTATATGAGTGAGTTGCACTGAAAAACTTAGAATATAAGAAACGCACAGTGTAGTACATAGTATATGAGTGAGTTGCACTGAAAAACTTAGAATATAAGAAACGCACAGTGTTAGTACATAGTATATGAGTGAGTTGCACTGAAAAACTTAGAATATAAGAAACGCACAGTGTAGTACATAGTATATGAGTGAGTTGCACTGAAAAACTTAGAATATAAGAAACGCACAGTGTAGTACATAGTATATGAGTGAGTTGCACTGAAAAACTTAGAATATAAGAAACGCACAGTGTAGTACATAGTATATGAGTGAGTTGCACTGAAAAACTTAGAATATAAGAAACGCACAGTGTAGTACATAGTATATGAGTGAGTTGCACTGAAAAACTTAGAATATAAGAAACGCACAGTGTAGTACATAGTATATGAGTGAGTTTCATTGAAAAACTTAGAATATAAGAAACGCACAGTGTAGTACATAGTATATGAGTGAGTTGCACTGAAAAACTTAGAATATAAGAAACGCACAGTGTAGTACATAGTATATGAGTGAGTTGCACTGAAAAACTTAGAATATAAGAAACGCACAGTGTAGTACATAGTATATGAGTGAGTTGCACTGAAAAACTTAGAATATAAGAAACGCACAGTGTAGTACATAGTATATGAGTGAGTTGCACTCAAAAACTTAGAATATAAGAAACGCACAGTGTAGTACATAGTATATGAGTGAGTTGCACTCAAAAACTTAGAATATAAGAAACGCACAGTGTAGTACATAGTATATGAGTGAGTTGCACTGAAAAACTTAGAATATAAGAAACGCACAGTGTAGTACATAGTATATGAGTGAGTTGCACTCAAAAACTTAGAATATAAGAAACGCACAGTGTAGTACATAGTATATGAGTGAGTTGCACTGAAAAACTTAGAATATAAGAAACGCACAGTGTAGTACATAGTATATGAGTGAGTTGCACTGAAAAACTTAGAATATAAGAAACGCACAGTGTAGTACATAGTATATGAGTGAGTTGCACTGAAAAACTTAGAATATAAGAAACGCACAGTGTAGTACATAGTATATGAGTGAGTTGCACTGAAAAACTTAGAATATAAGAAACGCACAGTGTAGTACATAGTATATGAGTGAGTTGCACTGAAAAACTTAGAATATAAGAAACGCACAGTGTAGTACATAGTATATGAGTGAGTTGCACTGAAAAACTTAGAATATAAGAAACGCACAGTGTAGTACATAGTATATGAGTGAGTTGCACTGAAAAACTTAGAATATAAGAAACGCACAGTGTAGTACATAGTATATGAGTGAGTTGCACTGAAAAACTTAGAATATAAGAAACGCACAGTGTAGTACATAGTATATGAGTGAGTTGCACTGAAAAACTTAGAATATAAGAAACGCACAGTGTAGTACATAGTATATGAGTGAGTTGCACTCAAAAACTTAGAATATAAGAAACGCACAGTGTAGTACATAGTATATGAGTGAGTTGCACTGAAAAACTTAGAATATAAGAAACGCACAGTGTAGTACATAGTATATGAGTGAGTTGCACTGAAAAACTTAGAATATAAGAAACGCACAGTGTAGTACATACTTTATGAGTGAGTTGCACTGAAAAACTTAGAATTTACTGAAAAACCCGCATTACACGAAATGCACAGTGTAGTACATAGTATATGAGTGAGTTGCACTGAAAAACTTAGAATATAAGAAACGCACAGTGTAGTACATAGTATATGAGTGAGTTGCACTGAAAAACTTAGAATATAAGAAACGCACAGTGTAGTACATTGTATATGAGTGAGTTGCACTCAAAAACTTAGAATATAAGAAACGCACAGTGTAGTACATAGTATATGAGTGAGTTGCACTCAAAAACTTAGAATATAAGAAACGCACAGTGTAGTACATAGTATATGAGTGAGTTGCACTGAAAAACTTAGAATATAAGAAACGCACAGTGTAGTACATAGTATATGAGTGAGTTGCACTGAAAAACTTAGAATATAAGAAACGCACAGTGTAGTACATAGTATATGAGTGAGTTGCACTGAAAAACTTAGAATATAAGAAACGCACAGTGTAGTACATAGTATATGAGTGAGTTGCACTGAAAAACTTAGAATATAAGAAACGCACAGTGTAGTACATAGTATATGAGTGAGTTGCACTGAAAAACTTAGAATATAAGAAACGCACAGTGTAGTACATAGTATATGAGTGAGTTGCACTGAAAAACTTAGAATATAAGAAACGCACAGTGTAGTACATAGTATATGAGTGAGTTGCACTGAAAAACTTAGAATATAAGAAACGCACAGTGTAGTACATAGTATATGAGTGAGTTGCACTGAAAAACTTAGAATATAAGAAACGCACAGTGTAGTACATAGTATATGAGTGAGTTGCACTGAAAAACTTAGAATATAAGAAACGCACAGTGTAGTACATAGTATATGAGTGAGTTGCACTGAAAAACTTAGAATATAAGAAACGCACAGTGTAGTACATAGTATATGAGTGAGTTGCACTGAAAAACTTAGAATATAAGAAACGCACAGTGTAGTACATAGTATATGAGTGAGTTGCACTGAAAAACTTAGTATATAAGAAACGCACAGTGTAGTACATAGTATATGAGTGAGTTGCACTGAAAAACTTAGAATATAAGAAACGCACAGTGTAGTACATAGTATATGAGTGAGTTGCACTCAAAAACTTAGAATATAAGAAACGCACAGTGTAGTACATAGTATATGAGTGAGTTGCACTCAAAAACTTAGAATATAAGAAACGCACAGTGTAGTACATAGTATATGAGTGAGTTGCACTGAAAAACTTAGAATATAAGAAACGCACAGTGTAGTACATAGTATATGAGTGAGTTGCACTGAAAAACTTAGAATATAAGAAACGCACAGTGTAGTACATAGTATATGAGTGAGTTGCACTGAAAAACTTAGAATATAAGAAACGCACAGTTGTAGTACATAGTATATGAGTGAGTTGCACTGAAAAACTTAGAATCTAAGAAACGCACAGTGTAGTACATAGTATATGAGTGAGTTGCACTGAAAAACTTAGAATATAAGAAACGCACAGTGTAGTACATAGTATATGAGTGAGTTGCACTGAAAAACTTAGAATATAAGAAACGCACAGTGTAGTACATAGTATATGAGTGAGTTGCACTGAAAAACTTAGAATATAAGAAACGCACAGTGTAGTACATAGTATATGAGTGAGTTGCACTGAAAAACTTAGAATATAAGAAACGCACAGTGTAGTACATAGTATATGAGTGAGTTGCACTGAAAAACTTAGAATATAAGAAACGCACAGTGTAGTACATAGTATATGAGTGAGTTGCACTGAAAAACTTAGAATATAAGAAACGCACAGTGTAGTACATAGTATATGAGTGAGTTGCACTGAAAAACTTAGAATATAAGAAACGCACAGTGTAGTACATAGTATATGAGTGAGTTGCACTGAAAAACTTAGAATATAAGAAACGCACAGTGTAGTACATAGTATATGAGTGAGTTGCACTGAAAAACTTAGAATATAAGAAATGCACAGTGTAGTACATAGTATATGAGTGAGTTGCACTGAAAAACTTAGAATATAAGAAACGCACAGTGTAGTACATAGTATATGAGTGAGTTGCACTGAAAAACTTAGAATATAAGAAACGCACAGTGTAGTACATAGTATATGAGTGAGTTGCACTCAAAAACTTAGAATATAAGAAACGCACAGTGTAGTACATAGTATATGAGTGAGTTGCACTGAAAAACTTAGAATATAAGAAACGCACAGTGTAGTACATAGTATATGAGTGAGTTGCACTGAAAAACTTAGAATATAAGAAACGCACAGTGTAGTACATAGTATATGAGTGAGTTGCACTCAAAAACTTAGAATATAAGAAACGCACAGTGTAGTACATAGTATATGAGTGAGTTGCACTGAAAAACTTAGAATATAAGAAACGCACAGTGTAGTACATAGTATATGAGTGAGTTGCACTGAAAAACTTAGAATATAAGAAACGCACAGTGTAGTACATAGTATATGAGTGAGTTGCACTGAAAAACTTAGAATATAAGAAACGCACAGTGTAGTACATAGTATATGAGTGAGTTGCACTGAAAAACTTAGAATATAAGAAACGCACAGTGTAGTACATAGTATATGAGTGAGTTGCACTGAAAAACTTAGAATATAAGAAACGCACAGTGTAGTACATAGTATATGAGTGAGTTGCACTGAAAAACTTAGAATATAAGAAACGCACAGTGTAGTACATAGTATATGAGTGAGTTGCACTGAAAAACTTAGAATATAAGAAACGCACAGTGTAGTACATAGTATATGAGTGAGTTGCACTGAAAAACTTAGAATATAAGAAACGCACAGTGTAGTACATAGTATATGAGTGAGTTGCACTGAAAAACTTAGAATATAAGAAACGCACAGTGTAGTACATAGTATATGAGTGAGTTGCACTCAAAAACTTAGAATATAAGAAACGCACAGTGTAGTACATAGTATATGAGTGAGTTGCACTGAAAAACTTAGAATATAAGAAACGCACAGTGTAGTACATAGTATATGAGTGAGTTGCACTGAAAAACTTAGAATATAAGAAACGCACAGTGTAGTACATAGTATATGAGTGAGTTGCACTGAAAAACTTAGAATTTACTGAAAAACCCGCATTACACGAAATGCACAGTGTAGTACATAGTATATGAGTGAGTTGCACTGAAAAACTTAGAATATAAGAAACGCACAGTGTAGTACATAGTATATGAGTGAGTTGCACTGAAAAACTTAGAATATAAGAAACGCACAGTGTAGTACATAGTATATGAGTGAGTTGCACTGAAAAACTTAGAATATAAGAAACGCACAGTGTAGTACATAGTATATGAGTGAGTTGCACTGAAAAACTTAGAATATAAGAAACGCACAGTGTAGTACATAGTATATGAGTGAGTTGCACTGAAAAACTTAGAATATAAGAAACGCACAGTGTAGTACATAGTATATGAGTGAGTTGCACTGAAAAACTTAGAATATAAGAAACGCACAGTGTAGTACATAGTATATGAGTGAGTTGCACTGAAAAACTTAGAATATAAGAAACGCACAGTGTAGTACATAGTATATGAGTGAGTTGCACTGAAAAACTTAGAATATAAGAAACGCACAGTGTAACATAGTATATGAGTGAGTTGCACTGAAAAACTTAGAATATAAGAAACGCACAGTGTAGTACATAGTATATGAGTGAGTTGCACTGAAAAACTTAGAATATAAGAAACGCACAGTGTAGTACATAGTATATGAGTGAGTTGCACTGAAAAACTTAGAATATAAGAAACGCACAGTGTAGTACATAGTATATGAGTGAGTTGCACTGAAAAACTTAGAATATAAGAAACGCACAGTGTAGTACATAGTATATGAGTGAGTTGCACTGAAAAACTTAGAATATAAGAAACGCACAGTGTAGTACATAGTATATGAGTGAGTTGCACTGAAAAACTTAGAATATAAGAAACGCACAGTGTAGTACATAGTATATGAGTGAGTTGCACTCAAAAACTTAGAATATAAGAAACGCACAGTGTAGTACATAGTATATGAGTGAGTTGCACTCAAAAACTTAGAATATAAGAAACGCACAGTGTAGTACATAGTATATGAGTGAGTTGCACTGAAAAACTTAGAATATAAGAAACGCACAGTGTAGTACATAGTATATGAGTGAGTTGCACTGAAAAACTTAGAATATAAGAAACGCACAGTGTAGTACATAGTATATGAGTGAGTTGCACTGAAAAACTTAGAATATAAGAAACGCACAGTGTAGTACATAGTATATGAGTGAGTTGCACTGAAAAACTTAGAATCTAAGAAACGCACAGTGTAGTACATAGTATATGAGTGAGTTGCACTGAAAAACTTAGAATATAAGAAACGCACAGTGTAGTACATAGTATATGAGTGAGTTGCACTGAAAAACTTAGAATATAAGAAACGCACAGTGTAGTACATAGTATATGAGTGAGTTGCACTGAAAAACTTAGAATATAAGAAACGCACAGTGTAGTACATAGTATATGAGTGAGTTTCATTGAAAAACTTAGAATATAAGAAACGCACAGTGTAGTACATAGTATATGAGTGAGTTGCACTGAAAAACTTAGAATATAAGAAACGCACAGTGTAGTACATAGTATATGAGTGAGTTGCACTGAAAAACTTAGAATATAAGAAACGCACAGTGGTAGTACATAGTATATGAGTGAGTTGCACTGAAAAACTTAGAATATAAGAAACGCACAGTGTAGTACATAGTATATGAGTGAGTTGCACTGAAAAACTAGAATATAAGAAACGCACAGTGTAGTACATAGTATATGAGTGAGTTGCACTGAAAAACTTAGAATATAAGAAACGCACAGTGTAGTACATAGTATATGAGTGAGTTGCACTGAAAAACTTAGAATATAAGAAACGCACAGTGTAGTACATAGTATATGAGTGAGTTGCACTGAAAAACTTAGAATATAAGAAACGCACAGTGTAGTACATAGTATATGAGTGAGTTGCACTGAAAAACTTAGAATATAAGAAACGCACAGTGTAGTACATAGTATATGAGTGAGTTGCACTCAAAAACTTAGAATATAAGAAACGCACAGTGTAGTACATAGTATATGAGTGAGTTGCACTGAAAAACTTAGAATATAAGAAACGCACAGTGTAGTACATAGTATATGAGTGAGTTGCACTCAAAAACTTAGAATATAAGAAACGCACAGTGTAGTACATAGTATATGAGTGAGTTGCACTGAAAAACTTAGAATATAAGAAACGCACAGTGTAGTACATAGTATATGAGTGAGTTGCACTGAAAAACTTAGAATATAAGAAACGCACAGTGTAGTACATAGTATATGAGTGAGTTGCACTGAAAAACTTAGAATTTACTGAAAAACCCGCATTACACGAAATGCACAGTGTAGTACATAGTATATGAGTGAGTTGCACTGAAAAACTTAGAATATAAGAAACGCACAGTGTAGTACATAGTATATGAGTGAGTTGCACTGAAAAACTTAGAATATAAGAAACGCACAGTGTAGTACATAGTATATGAGTGAGTTGCACTCAAAAACTTAGAATATAAGAAACACACAGTGTAGTACATAGTATATGAGTGAGTTGCACTCAAAAACTTAGAATATAAGAAACGCACAGTGTAGTACATAGTATATGAGTGAGTTGCACTGAAAAACTTAGAATATAAGAAACGCACAGTGTAGTACATAGTATATGAGTGAGTTGCACTCAAAAACTTAGAATATAAGAAACGCACAGTGTAGTACATAGTATATGAGTGAGTTGCACTGAAAAACTTAGAATATAAGAAACGCACAGTGTAGTACATAGTATATGAGTGAGTTGCACTGAAAAACTTAGAATATAAGAAACGCACAGTGTAGTACATAGTATATGAGTGAGTTGCACTGAAAAACTTAGAATATAAGAAACGCACAGTGTAGTACATAGTATATGAGTGAGTTGCACTGAAAAACTTAGAATATAAGAAACGCACAGTGTAGTACATAGTATATGAGTGAGTTGCACTGAAAAACTTAGAATATAAGAAACGCACAGTGTAGTACATAGTATATGAGTGAGTTGCACTGAAAAACTTAGAATATAAGAAACGCACAGTGTAGTACATAGTATATGAGTGAGTTGCACTGAAAAACTTAGAATATAAGAAACGCACAGTGTAGTACATAGTATATGAGTGAGTTGCACTCAAAAACTTAGAATATAAGAAACGCACAGTGTAGTACATAGTATATGAGTGAGTTGCACTCAAAACTTAGAATATAAGAAACGCACAGTGTAGTACATAGTATATGAGTGAGTTGCACTCAAAAACTTAGAATATAAGAAACGCACAGTGTAGTACATAGTATATGAGTGAGTTGCACTGAAAAACTTAGAATATAAGAAACGCACAGTGTAGTACATAGTATATGAGTGAGTTGCACTGAAAAACTTAGAATATAAGAAACGCACAGTGTAGTACATAGTATATGAGTGAGTTGCACTGAAAAACTTAGAATTTACTGAAAAACCCGCATTACACGAAATGCACAGTGTAGTACATAGTATATGAGTGAGTTGCACTGAAAAACTTAGAATATAAGAAACGCACAGTGTAGTACATAGTATATGAGTGAGTTGCACTGAAAAACTTAGAATATAAGAAACGCACAGTGTAGTACATAGTATATGAGTGAGTTGCACTGAAAAACTTAGAATATAAGAAACGCACAGTGTAGTACATAGTATATGAGTGAGTTGCACTGAAAAACTTAGAATATAAGAAACGCACAGTGTAGTACATAGTATATGAGTGAGTTGCACTCAAAAACTTAGAATATAAGAAACGCACAGTGTAGTACATAGTATATGAGTGAGTTGCACTGAAAAACTTAGAATATAAGAAACGCACAGTGTAGTACATAGTATATGAGTGAGTTGCACTCAAAAACTTAGAATATAAGAAACGCACAGTGTAGTACATAGTATATGAGTGAGTTGCACTCAAAAACTTAGAATATAAGAAACGCACAGTGTAGTACATAGTATATGAGTGAGTTGCACTCAAAAACTTAGAATATAAGAAACGCACAGTGTAGTACATAGTATATGAGTGAGTTGCACTGAAAAACTTAGAATATAAGAAACGCACAGTGTAGTACATAGTATATGAGTGAGTTGCACTGAAAAACTTAGAATATAAGAAACGCACAGTGTAGTACATAGTATATGAGTGAGTTGCACTGAAAAACTTAGAATATAAGAAACGCACAGTGTAGTACATAGTATATGAGTGAGTTGCACTGAAAAACTTAGAATATAAGAAACGCACAGTGTAGTACATAGTATATGAGTGAGTTGCACTGAAAAACTTAGAATATAAGAAACGCACAGTGTAGTACATAGTATATGAGTGAGTTGCACTGAAAAACTTAGAATATAAGAAACGCACAGTGTAGTACATAGTATATGAGTGAGTTGCACTGAAAAACTTAGAATATAAGAAACGCACAGTGTAGTACATAGTATATGAGTGAGTTGCACTCAAAAACTTAGAATATAAGAAACGCACAGTGTAGTACATAGTATATGATTGAGTTGCACTGAAAAACTTAGAATATAAGAAACGCACAGTGTAGTACATAGTATATGAGTGAGTTGCACTGAAAAACTTAGAATATAAGAAACGCACAGTGTAGTACATAGTATATGAGTGAGTTGCACTGAAAAACTTAGAATATCAGAAACGCACAGTGTAGTACATAGTATATGAGTGAGTTGCACTGGAAAACTTAGAATATAAGAAACGCACAGTGTAGTACATAGTATATGAGTGAGTTGCACTGAAAAACTTAGAATATAAGAAACGCACAGTGTAGTACATAGTATATGAGTGAGTTGCACTGAAAAACTTAGAATATAAGAAACGCACAGTGTAGTACATAGTATATGAGTGAGTTGCACTCAAAAACTTAGAATATAAGAAACGCACAGTGTAGTACATAGTATATGAGTGAGTTGCACTCAAAAACTTAGAATATAAGAAACGCACAGTGTAGTACATAGTATATGAGTGAGTTGCACTCAAGAACTTAGAATATAAGAAACGCACAGTGTAGTACATAGTATATGAGTGAGTTGCACTGAAAAACTTAGAATATAAGAAACGCACAGTGTAGTATATAGTATATGAGTGAGTTGCACTGAAAAACTTAGAATTTACTGAAAAACCCGCATTACACGAAATGCACAGTGTAGTACATAGTATATGAGTGAGTTGCACTGAAAAACTTAGAATATAAGAAACGCACAGTGTAGTACATAGTATATGAGTGAGTTGCACTGAAAAACTTAGAATATAAGAAACGCACAGTGTAGTACATAGTATATGAGTGAGTTGCACTGAAAAACTTAGAATATAAGAAACGCACAGTGTAGTACATAGTATATGAGTGAGTTGCACTGAAAAACTTAGAATATAAGAAACGCACAGTGTAGTACATAGTATATGAGTGAGTTGCACTGAAAAACTTAGAATATAAGAAACGCACAGTGTAGTACATAGTATATGAGTGAGTTGCACTGAAAAACTTAGAATATAAGAAACGCACAGTGTAGTACATAGTATATGAGTGAGTTGCACTGAAAAACTTAGAATATAAGAAACGCACAGTGTAGTACATAGTATATGAGTGAGTTGCACTGAAAAACTTAGAATATAAGAAACGCACAGTGTAGTACATAGTATATGAGTGAGTTGCACTGAAAAACTTAGAATATAAGAAACGCACAGTGTAGTACATAGTATATGAGTGAGTTGCACTGAAAAACTTAGAATATAAGAAACGCACAGTGTAGTACATAGTATATGAGTGAGTTGCACTGAAAAACTTAGAATATAAGAAACGCACAGTGTAGTACATAGTATATGAGTGAGTTGCACTCAAAAACTTAGAATATAAGAAACGCACAGTGTAGTACATAGTATATGAGTGAGTTGCACTCAAAAACTTAGAATATAAGAAACGCACAGTGTAGTACATAGTATATGAGTGAGTTGCACTGAAAAACTTAGAATATAAGAAACGCACAGTGTAGTACATAGTATATGAGTGAGTTGCACTGAAAAACTTAGAATATAAGAAACGCACAGTGTAGTACATAGTATATGAGTGAGTTGCACTGAAAAACTTAGAATATAAGAAACGCACAGTGTAGTACATAGTATATGAGTGAGTTGCACTGAAAAACTTAGAATATAAGAAACGCACAGTGTAGTACATAGTATATGAGTGAGTTGCACTGAAAAACTTAGAATATAAGAAACGCACAGTGTAGTACATAGTATATGAGTGAGTTGCACTGAAAAACTTAGAATATAAGAAACGCACAGTGTAGTACATAGTATATGAGTGAGTTGCACTGAAAAACTTAGAATATAAGAAACGCACAGTGTAGTACATAGTATATGAGTGAGTTGCACTGAGAAACTTAGAATATAAGAAACGCACAGTGTAGTACATAGTATATGAGTGAGTTGCACTCAAAAACTTAGAATATAAGAAACGCACAGTGTAGTACATAGTATATGAGTGAGTTGCACTCAAAAACTTAGAATATAAGAAACGCACAGTGTAGTACATAGTATATGAGTGAGTTGCACTGAAAAACTTAGAATATAAGAAACGCACAGTGTAGTACATAGTATATGAGTGAGTTGCACTGAAAAACTTAGAATATAAGAAACGCACAGTGTAGTACATAGTATATGAGTGAGTTGCACTGAAAAACTTAGAATATAAGAAACGCACAGTGTAGTACATAGTATATGAGTGAGTTGCACTGAAAAACTTAGAATATAAGAAACGCACAGTGTAGTACATAGTATATGAGTGAGTTGCACTGAAAAACTTAGAATATAAGAAACGCACAGTGTAGTACATAGTATATGAGTGAGTTGCACTGAAAAACTTAGAATATAAGAAACGCACAGTGTAGTACATAGTATATGAGTGAGTTGCACTGAAAAACTTAAAATATAAGAAACGCACAGTGTAGTACATAGTATATGAGTGAGTTTCATTGAAAAACTTAGAATATAAGAAACGCACAGTGTAGTACATAGTATATGAGTGAGTTGCACTGAAAAACTTAGAATATAAGAAACGCACAGTGTAGTACATAGTATATGAGTGAGTTGCACTGAAAAACTTAGAATATAAGAAACGCACAGTGTAGTACATAGTATATGAGTGAGTTGCACTGAAAAACTTAGAATATAAGAAACGCACAGTGTAGTACATAGTATATGAGTGAGTTGCACTGAAAAACTTAGAATATAAGAAACGCACAGTGTAGTACATAGTATATGAGTGAGTTGCACTCAAAAACTTAGAATATAAGAAACGCACAGTGTAGTACATAGTATATGAGTGAGTTGCACTGAAAAACTTAGAATACAAGAAACGCACAGTGTAGTACATAGTATATGAGTGAGTTGCACTGAAAAACTTAGAATATAAGAAACGCACAGTGTAGTACATAGTATATGAGTGAGTTGCACTGAAAAACTTAGAATATAAGAAACGCACAGTGTAGTACATAGTATATGAGTGAGTTGCACTGAAAAACTTAGAATATAAGAAACGCACAGTGTAGTACATAGTATATGAGTGAGTTGCACTGAAAAACTTAGAATATAAGAAACGCACAGTGTAGTACATAGTATATGAGTGAGTTGCACTCAAAAACTTAGAATATCAGAAACGCACAGTGTAGTACATAGTATATGAGTGAGTTGCACTGGAAAACTTAGAATATAAGAAACGCACAGTGTAGTACATAGTATATGAGTGAGTTGCACTGAAAAACTTAGAATATAAGAAACGCACAGTGTAGTACATAGTATATGAGTGAGTTGCACTGAAAAACTTAGAATATAAGAAACGCACAGTGTAGTACATAGTATATGAGTGAGTTGCACTCAAAAACTTAGAATATAAGAAACGCACAGTGTAGTACATAGTATATGAGTGAGTTGCACTCAAAAACTTAGAATATAAGAAACGCACAGTGTAGTACATAGTATATGAGTGAGTTGCACTCAAAAACTTAGAATATAAGAAACGCACAGTGTAGTACATAGTATATGAGTGAGTTGCACTGAAAAACTTAGAATATAAGAAACGCACAGTGTAGTATATAGTATATGAGTGAGTTGCACTGAAAAACTTAGAATTTACTGAAAAACCCGCATTACACGAAATGCACAGTGTAGTACATAGTATATGAGTGAGTTGCACTGAAAAACTTAGAATATAAGAAACGCACAGTGTAGTACATAGTATATGAGTGAGTTGCACTGAAAAACTTAGAATATAAGAAACGCACAGTGTAGTACATAGTATATGAGTGAGTTGCACTGAAAAACTTAGAATATAAGAAACGCACAGTGTAGTACATAGTATATGAGTGAGTTGCACTGAAAAACTTAGAATATAAGAAACGCACAGTGTAGTACATAGTATATGAGTGAGTTGCACTGAAAAACTTAGAATATAAGAAACGCACAGTGTAGTACATAGTATATGAGTGAGTTGCACTGAAAAACTTAGAATATAAGAAACGCACAGTGTAGTACATAGTATATGAGTGAGTTGCACTGAAAAACTTAGAATATAAGAAACGCACAGTGTAGTACATAGTATATGAGTGAGTTGCACTGAAAAACTTAGAATATAAGAAACGCACAGTGTAGTACATAGTATATGAGTGAGTTGCACTGAAAAACTTAGAATATAAGAAACGCACAGTGTAGTACATAGTATATGAGTGAGTTGCACTGAAAAACTTAGAATATAAGAAACGCACAGTGTAGTACATAGTATATGAGTGAGTTGCACTCAAAAACTTAGAATATAAGAAACGCACAGTGTAGTACATAGTATATGAGTGAGTTGCACTCAAAAACTTAGAATATAAGAAACGCACAGTGTAGTACATAGTATATGAGTGAGTTGCACTGAAAAACTTAGAATATAAGAAACGCACAGTGTAGTACATAGTATATGAGTGAGTTGCACTGAAAAACTTAGAATATAAGAAACGCACAGTGTAGTACATAGTATATGAGTGAGTTGCACTGAAAAACTTAGAATATAAGAAACGCACAGTGTAGTACATAGTATATGAGTGAGTTGCACTGAAAAACTTAGAATATAAGAAACGCACAGTGTAGTACATAGTATATGAGTGAGTTGCACTGAAAAACTTAGAATATAAGAAACGCACAGTGTAGTACATAGTATATGAGTGAGTTGCACTGAAAAACTTAGAATATAAGAAACGCACAGTGTAGTACATAGTATATGAGTGAGTTGCACTGAAAAACTTAGAATATAAGAAACGCACAGTGTAGTACATAGTATATGAGTGAGTTGCACTGAGAAACTTAGAATATAAGAAACGCACAGTGTAGTACATAGTATATGAGTGAGTTGCACTCAAAAACTTAGAATATAAGAAACGCACAGTGTAGTACATAGTATATGAGTGAGTTGCACTCAAAAACTTAGAATATAAGAAACGCACAGTGTAGTACATAGTATATGAGTGAGTTGCACTGAAAAACTTAGAATATAAGAAACGCACAGTGTAGTACATAGTATATGAGTGAGTTGCACTGAAAAACTTAGAATATAAGAAACGCACAGTGTAGTACATAGTATATGAGTGAGTTGCACTGAAAAACTTAGAATATAAGAAACGCACAGTGTAGTACATAGTATATGAGTGAGTTGCACTGAAAAACTTAGAATATAAGAAACGCACAGTGTAGTACATAGTATATGAGTGAGTTGCACTGAAAAACTTAGAATATAAGAAACGCACAGTGTAGTACATAGTATATGAGTGAGTTGCACTGAAAAACTTAGAATATAAGAAACGCACAGTGTAGTACATAGTATATGAGTGAGTTGCACTGAAAAACTTAAAATATAAGAAACGCACAGTGTAGTACATAGTATATGAGTGAGTTTCATTGAAAAACTTAGAATATAAGAAACGCACAGTGTAGTACATAGTATATGAGTGAGTTGCACTGAAAAACTTAGAATATAAGAAACGCACAGTGTAGTACATAGTATATGAGTGAGTTGCACTGAAAAACTTAGAATATAAGAAACGCACAGTGTAGTACATAGTATATGAGTGAGTTGCACTGAAAAACTTAGAATATAAGAAACGCACAGTGTAGTACATAGTATATGAGTGAGTTGCACTCAAAAACTTAGAATATAAGAAACGCACAGTGTAGTACATAGTATATGAGTGAGTTGCACTCAAAAACTTAGAATATAAGAAACGCACAGTGTAGTACATAGTATATGAGTGAGTTGCACTGAAAAACTTAGAATACAAGAAACGCACAGTGTAGTACATAGTATATGAGTGAGTTGCACTCAAAAACTTAGAATATAAGAAACGCACAGTGTAGTACATAGTATATGAGTGAGTTGCACTGAAAAACTTAGAATATAAGAAACGCACAGTGTAGTACATAGTATATGAGTGAGTTGCACTGAAAAACTTAGAATATAAGAAACGCACAGTGTAGTACATAGTATATGAGTGAGTTGCACTGAAAAACTTAGAATATAAGAAACGCACAGTGTAGTACATAGTATATGAGTGAGTTGCACTGAAAAACTTAGAATATAAGAAACGCACAGTGTAGTACATAGTATATGAGTGAGTTGCACTGAAAAACTTAGAATATAAGAAACGCACAGTGTAGTACATAGTATATGAGTGAGTTGCACTGAAAAACTTAGAATATAAGAAACGCACAGTGTAGTACATAGTATATGAGTGAGTTGCACTGAAAAACTTAGAATATAAGAAACGCACAGTGTAGTACATAGTATATGAGTGAGTTGCACTGAAAAACTTAGAATATAAGAAACGCACAGTGTAGTACATAGTATATGAGTGAGTTGCACTCAAAAACTTAGAATATAAGAAACGCACAGTGTAGTACATAGTATATGAGTGAGTTGCACTGAAAAACTTAGAATATAAGAAACGCACAGTGTAGTACATAGTATATGAGTGAGTTGCACTCAAAAACTTAGAATATAAGAAACGCACAGTGTAGTACATAGTATATGAGTGAGTTGCACTGAAAAACTTAGAATTAACTGAAAAACCCGCATTACACGAAATGCACAGTGTAGTACATAGTATATGAGTGAGTTGCACTGAAAAACTTAGAATATAAGAAACGCACAGTGTAGTACATAGTATATGAGTGAGTTGCACTGAAAAACTTAGAATATAAGAAACGCACAGTGTAGTACATAGTATATGAGTGAGTTGCACTGAAAAACTTAGAATATAAGAAACGCACAGTGTAGTACATAGTATATGAGTGAGTTGCACTGAAAAACTTAGAATATAAGAAACGCACAGTGTAGTACATAGTATATGAGTGAGTTGCACTCAAAAACTTAGAATATAAGAAACGCACAGTGTAGTACATAGTATATGAGTGAGTTGCACTGAAAAACTTAGAATATAAGAAACGCACAGTGTAGTACATAGTATATGAGTGAGTTGCACTCAAAAACTTAGAATATAAGAAACGCACAGTGTAGTACATAGTATATGAGTGAGTTGCACTCAAAAACTTAGAATATAAGAAACGCACAGTGTAGTACATAGTATATGAGTGAGTTGCACTGAAAAACTTAGAATATAAGAAACGCACAGTGTAGTACATAGTATATGAGTGAGTTGCACTGAAAAACTTAGAATATAAGAAACGCACAGTGTAGTACATAGTATATGAGTGAGTTGCACTGAAAAACTTAGAATATAAGAAACGCACAGTGTAGTACATAGTATATGAGTGAGTTGCACTGAAAAACTTAGAATATAAGAAACGCACAGTGTAGTACATAGTATATGAGTGAGTTGCATTGAAAAACTTAGAATATAAGAAACGCACAGTGTAGTACATAGTATATGAGTGAGTTGCACTGAAAAACTTAGAATATAAGAAACGCACAGTGTAGTACATAGTATATGAGTGAGTTGCACTGAAAAACTTAGAATATAAGAAACGCACAGTGTAGTACATAGTATATGAGTGAGTTGCACTGAAAAACTTAGAATATAAGAAACGCACAGTGTAGTACATAGTATATGAGTGAGTTGCACTGAAAAACTTAGAATATAAGAAACGCACAGTGTAGTACATAGTATATGAGTGAGTTGCACTGAAAAACTTAGAATATAAGAAACGCACAGTGTAG
Organism: Mus caroli; assembly: GCF_978045245.1. Taxonomy (NCBI): domain Eukaryota; kingdom Metazoa; phylum Chordata; class Mammalia; order Rodentia; family Muridae; genus Mus; species Mus caroli. The sequence goes on from NW_028227651.1 coordinate 29,857, forward strand.
TACATAGTATATGATTGAGTTGCACTGAAAAACTTAGAATATAAGAAACGCACAGTGTAGTACATAGTATATGAGTGAGTTGCACTGAAAAACTTAGAATATAAGAAACGCACAGTGTAGTACATAGTATATGAGTGAGTTGCACTGAAAAACTTAGAATATCAGAAACGCACAGTGTAGTACATAGTATATGAGTGAGTTGCACTGGAAAACTTAGAATATAAGAAACGCACAGTGTAGTACATAGTATATGAGTGAGTTGCACTGAAAAACTTAGAATATAAGAAACGCACAGTGTAGTACATAGTATATGAGTGAGTTGCACTGAAAAACTTAGAATATAAGAAACGCACAGTGTAGTACATAGTATATGAGTGAGTTGCACTCAAAAACTTAGAATATAAGAAACGCACAGTGTAGTACATAGTATATGAGTGAGTTGCACTCAAAAACTTAGAATATAAGAAACGCACAGTGTAGTACATAGTATATGAGTGAGTTGCACTCAAAAACTTAGAATATAAGAAACGCACAGTGTAGTACATAGTATATGAGTGAGTTGCACTGAAAAACTAAGAATATAAGAAACGCACAGTGTAGTATATAGTATATGAGTGAGTTGCACTGAAAAACTTAGAATTTACTGAAAAACCCGCATTACACGAAATGCACAGTGTAGTACATAGTATATGAGTGAGTTGCACTGAAAAACTTAGAATATAAGAAACGCACAGTGTAGTACATAGTATATGAGTGAGTTGCACTCAAAAACTTAGAATATAAGAAACGCACAGTGTAGTACATAGTATATGAGTGAGTTGCACTGAAAAACTTAGAATATAAGAAACGCACAGTGTAGTACATAGTATATGAGTGAGTTGCACTGAAAAACTTAGAATATAAGAAACGCACAGTGTAGTACATAGTATATGAGTGAGTTGCACTGAAAAACTTAGAATTAACTGAAAAACCCGCATTACACGAAATGCACAGTGTAGTACATAGTATATGAGTGAGTTGCACTGAAAAACTTAGAATATAAGAAACGCACAGTGTAGTACATAGTATATGAGTGAGTTGCACTGAAAAACTTAGAATATAAGAAACGCACAGTGTAGTACATAGTATATGAGTGAGTTGCACTGAAAAACTTAGAATATAAGAAACGCACAGTGTAGTACATAGTATATGAGTGAGTTGCACTGAAAAACTTAGAATATAAGAAACGCACAGTGTAGTACATAGTATATGAGTGAGTTGCACTGAAAAACTTAGAATATAAGAAACGCACAGTGTAGTACATAGTATATGAGTGAGTTGCACTGAAAAACTTAGAATATAAGAAACGCACAGTGTAGTACATAGTATATGAGTGAGTTGCACTGAAAAACTTAGAATATAAGAAACGCACAGTGTAGTACATAGTATATGAGTGAGTTGCACTGAAAAACTTAGAATATAAGAAACGCACAGTGTAGTACATAGTATATGAGTGAGTTGCACTGAAAAACTTAGAATATAAGAAACGCACAGTGTAGTACATAGTATATGAGTGAGTTGCACTGAAAAACTTAGAATATAAGAAACGCACAGTGTAGTACATAGTATATGAGTGAGTTGCACTGAAAAACTTAGAATATAAGAAACGCACAGTGTAGTACATAGTATATGAGTGAGTTGCACTGAAAAACTTAGAATATAAGAAACGCACAGTGTAGTACATAGTATATGAGTGAGTTGCACTGAAAAACTTAGAATATAAGAAACGCACAGTGTAGTACATAGTATATGAGTGAGTTGCACTGAAAAACTTAGAATATAAGAAACGCACAGTGTAGTACATAGTATATGAGTGAGTTGCACTGAAAAACTCTAGAATATAAGAAACGCACAGTGTAGTACATAGTATATGAGTGAGTTGCACTGAAAAACTTAGAATATAAGAAACGCACAGTGTAGTACATAGTATATGAGTGAGTTGCACTGAAAAACTTAGAATATAAGAAACGCACAGTGTAGTACATAGTATATGAGTGAGTTGCACTGAAAAACTTAGAATATAAGAAACGCACAGTGTAGTACATAGTATATGAGTGAGTTGCACTGAAAAACTTAGAATATAAGAAACGCACAGTGTAGTACATAGTATATGAGTGAGTTGCACTCAAAAACTTAGAATATAAGAAACGCACAGTGTAGTACATAGTATATGAGTGAGTTGCACTGAAAAACTTAGAATATAAGAAACGCACAGTGTAGTACATAGTATATGAGTGAGTTGCACTGAAAAACTTAGAATATAAGAAACGCACAGTGTAGTACATAGTATATGATTGAGTTGCACTGAAAAACTTAGAATATAAGAAACGCACAGTGTAGTACATAGTATATGAGTGAGTTGCACTGAAAAACTTAGAATATAAGAAACGCACAGTGTAGTACATTGTATATGAGTGAGTTGCACTGAAAAACTTAGAATATCAGAAACGCACAGTGTAGTACATAGTATATGAGTGAGTTGCACTGGAAAACTTAGAATATAAGAAACGCACAGTGTAGTACATAGTATATGAGTGAGTTGCACTGAAAAACTTAGAATATAAGAAACGCACAGTGTAGTACATAGTATATGAGTGAGTTGCACTGAAAAACTTAGAATATAAGAAACGCACAGTGTAGTACATAGTATATGAGTGAGTTGCACTGAAAAACTTAGAATATAAGAAACGCACAGTGTAGTACATAGTATATGAGTGAGTTGCACTCAAAAACTTAGAATATAAGAAACGCACAGTGTAGTACATAGTATATGAGTGAGTTGCACTCAAAAACTTAGAATATAAGAAACGCACAGTGTAGTACATAGTATATGAATGAGTTGCACTGAAAAACTTAGAATATAAGAAACGCACAGTGTAGTATATAGTATATGAGTGAGTTGCACTGAAAAACTTAGAATTTACTGAAAAACCCGCATTACACGAAATGCACAGTGTAGTAAATAGTATATGAGTGAGTTGCACTGAAAAACTTAGAATATAAGAAACGCACAGTGTGGTACATAGTATATGAGTGAGTTGCACTGAAAAACTTAGAATATAAGAAACGCACAGTGTAGTACATAGTATATGAGTGAGTTGCACTGAAAAACTTAGAATATAAGAAACGCACAGTGTAGTACATAGTATATGAGTGAGTTGCACTGAAAAACTTAGAATATAAGAAACGCACAGTGTAGTACATAGTATATGAGTGAGTTGCACTGAAAAACTTAGAATATAAGAAACGCACAGTGTAGTACATAGTATATGAGTGAGTTGCACTGAAAAACTTAGAATATAAGAAACGCACAGTGTAGTACATAGTATATGAGTGAGTTGCACTGAAAAACTTAGAATATAAGAAACGCACAGTGTAGTACATAGTATATGAGTGAGTTGCACTCAAAAACTTAGAATATAAGAAACGCACAGTGTAGTACATAGTATATGAGTGAGTTGCACTGAAAAACTTAGAATATAAGAAACGCACAGTGTAGTACATAGTATATGAGTGAGTTGCACTGAAAAACTTAGAATATAAGAAACGCACAGTGTAGTATATAGTATATGAGTGAGTTGCACTGAAAAACTTAGAATTTACTGAAAAACCCGCATTACACGAAATGCACAGTGTAGTACATAGTATATGAGTGAGTTGCACTGAAAAACTTAGAATATAAGAAACGCACAGTGTAGTACATAGTATATGAGTGAGTTGCACTGAAAAACTTAGAATATAAGAAACGCACAGTGTAGTACATAGTATATGAGTGAGTTGCACTGAAAAACTTAGAATATAAGAAACGCACAGTGTAGTACATAGTATATGAGTGAGTTGCACTCAAAAACTTAGGATATAAGAAACGCACAGTGTAGTACATAGTATATGAGTGAGTTGCACTGAAAAACTTAGAATATAAGAAACGCACAGTGTAGTACATAGTATATGAGTGAGTTGCACTGAAAAACTTAGAATATAAGAAACGCACAGTGTAGTACATAGTATATGAGTGAGTTGCACTGAAAAACTTAGAATATAAGAAACGCACAGTGTAGTACATAGTATATGAGTGAGTTGCACTGAAAAACTTAGAATATAAGAAACGCACAGTGTAGTACATAGTATATGAGTGAGTTGCACTGAAAAACTTAGAATATAAGAAACGCACAGTGTAGTACATAGTATATGAGTGAGTTGCACTGAAAAACTTAGAATATAAGAAACGCACAGTGTAGTACATAGTATATGAGTGAGTTGCACTGAAAAACTTAGAATATAAGAAACGCACAGTGTAGTACATAGTATATGAGTGAGTTGCACTGAAAAACTTAGAATTAACTGAAAAACCCGCATTACACGAAATGCACAGTGTAGTACATAGTATATGAGTGAGTTGCACTGAAAAACTTAGAATATAAGAAACGCACAGTGTAGTACATAGTATATGAGTGAGTTGCACTGAAAAACTTAGAATATAAGAAACGCACAGTGTAGTACATAGTATATGAGTGAGTTGCACTGAAAAACTTAGAATATAAGAAACGCACAGTGTAGTACATAGTATATGAGTGAGTTGCACTGAAAAACTTAGAATATAAGAAACGCACAGTGTAGTACATAGTATATGAGTGAGTTGCACTGAAAAACTTAGAATATAAGAAACGCACAGTGTAGTACATAGTATATGAGTGAGTTGCACTGAAAAACTTAGAATATAAGAAACGCACAGTGTAGTACATAGTATATGAGTGAGTTGCACTGAAAAACTTAGAATATAAGAAACGCACAGTGTAGTACATAGTATATGAGTGAGTTGCACTGAAAAACTTAGAATATAAGAAACGCACAGTGTAGTACATAGTATATGAGTGAGTTGCACTGAAAAACTTAGAATATAAGAAACGCACAGTGTAGTACATAGTATATGAGTGAGTTGCACTGAAAAACTTAGAATATAAGAAACGCACAGTGTAGTACATAGTATATGAGTGAGTTGCACTGAAAAACTTAGAATATAAGAAACGCACAGTGTAGTACATAGTATATGAGTGAGTTGCACTGAAAAACTTAGAATATAAGAAACGCACAGTGTAGTACATAGTATATGAGTGAGTTGCACTGAAAAACTTAGAATATAAGAAACGCACAGTGTAGTACATAGTATATGAGTGAGTTGCACTGAAAAACTTAGAATATAAGAAACGCACAGTGTAGTACATAGTATATGAGTGAGTTGCACTGAAAAACTCTAGAATATAAGAAACGCACAGTGTAGTACATAGTATATGAGTGAGTTGCACTGAAAAACTTAGAATATAAGAAACGCACAGTGTAGTACATAGTATATGAGTGAGTTGCACTGAAAAACTTAGAATATAAGAAACGCACAGTGTAGTACATAGTATATGAGTGAGTTGCACTGAAAAACTTAGAATATAAGAAACGCACAGTGTAGTACATAGTATATGAGTGAGTTGCACTCAAAAACTTAGAATATAAGAAACGCACAGTGTAGTACATAGTATATGAGTGAGTTGCACTGAAAAACTTAGAATATAAGAAACGCACAGTGTAGTACATAGTATATGAGTGAGTTGCACTGAAAAACTTAGAATATAAGAAACGCACAGTGTAGTACATAGTATATGATTGAGTTGCACTGAAAAACTTAGAATATAAGAAACGCACAGTGTAGTACATAGTATATGAGTGAGTTGCACTGAAAAACTTAGAATATAAGAAACGCACAGTGTAGTACATTGTATATGAGTGAGTTGCACTGAAAAACTTAGAATATCAGAAACGCACAGTGTAGTACATAGTATATGAGTGAGTTGCACTGGAAAACTTAGAATATAAGAAACGCACAGTGTAGTACATAGTATATGAGTGAGTTGCACTGAAAAACTTAGAATATAAGAAACGCACAGTGTAGTACATAGTATATGAGTGAGTTGCACTGAAAAACTTAGAATATAAGAAACGCACAGTGTAGTACATAGTATATGAGTGAGTTGCACTGAAAAACTTAGAATATAAGAAACGCACAGTGTAGTACATAGTATATGAGTGAGTTGCACTCAAAAACTTAGAATATAAGAAACGCACAGTGTAGTACATAGTATATGAGTGAGTTGCACTCAAAAACTTAGAATATAAGAAACGCACAGTGTAGTACATAGTATATGAATGAGTTGCACTGAAAAACTTAGAATATAAGAAACGCACAGTGTAGTATATAGTATATGAGTGAGTTGCACTGAAAAACTTAGAATTTACTGAAAAACCCGCATTACACGAAATGCACAGTGTAGTAAATAGTATATGAGTGAGTTGCACTGAAAAACTTAGAATATAAGAAACGCACAGTGTGGTACATAGTATATGAGTGAGTTGCACTGAAAAACTTAGAATATAAGAAACGCACAGTGTAGTACATAGTATATGAGTGAGTTGCACTGAAAAACTTAGAATATAAGAAACGCACAGTGTAGTACATAGTATATGAGTGAGTTGCACTGAAAAACTTAGAATATAAGAAACGCACAGTGTAGTACATAGTATATGAGTGAGTTGCACTGAAAAACTTAGAATATAAGAAACGCACAGTGTAGTACATAGTATATGAGTGAGTTGCACTCAAAAACTTAGAATATAAGAAACGCACAGTGTAGTACATAGTATATGAGTGAGTTGCACTGAAAAACTTAGAATATAAGAAACGCACAGTGTAGTACATAGTATATGAGTGAGTTGCACTGAAAAACTTAGAATATAAGAAACGCACAGTGTAGTATATAGTATATGAGTGAGTTGCACTGAAAAACTTAGAATTTACTGAAAAACCCGCATTACACGAAATGCACAGTGTAGTACATAGTATATGAGTGAGTTGCACTGAAAAACTTAGAATATAAGAAACGCACAGTGTAGTACATAGTATATGAGTGAGTTGCACTGAAAAACTTAGAATATAAGAAACGCACAGTGTAGTACATAGTATATGAGTGAGTTGCACTGAAAAACTTAGAATATAAGAAACGCACAGTGTAGTACATAGTATATGAGTGAGTTGCACTCAAAAACTTAGGATATAAGAAACGCACAGTGTAGTACATAGTATATGAGTGAGTTGCACTGAAAAACTTAGAATATAAGAAACGCACAGTGTAGTACATAGTATATGAGTGAGTTGCACTGAAAAACTTAGAATATAAGAAACGCACAGTGTAGTACATAGTATATGAGTGAGTTGCACTGAAAAACTTAGAATATAAGAAACGCACAGTGTAGTACATAGTATATGAGTGAGTTGCACTGAAAAACTTAGAATATAAGAAACGCACAGTGTAGTACATAGTATATGAGTGAGTTGCACTGAAAAACTTAGAATATAAGAAACGCACAGTGTAGTACATAGTATATGAGTGAGTTGCACTGAAAAACTTAGAATATAAGAAACGCACAGTGTAGTACATAGTATATGATTGAGTTGCACTGAAAAACTTAGAATATAAGAAACGCACAGTGTAGTACATAGTATATGAGTGAGTTGCACTGAAAAACTTAGAATATAAGAAACGCACAGTGTAGTACATTGTATATGAGTGAGTTGCACTGAAAAACTTAGAATATCAGAAACGCACAGTGTAGTACATAGTATATGAGTGAGTTGCACTGGAAAACTTAGAATATAAGAAACGCACAGTGTAGTACATAGTATATGAGTGAGTTGCACTGAAAAACTTAGAATATAAGAAACGCACAGTGTAGTACATAGTATATGAGTGAGTTGCACTGAAAAACTTAGAATATAAGAAACGCACAGTGTAGTACATAGTATATGAGTGAGTTGCACTGAAAAACTTAGAATATAAGAAACGCACAGTGTAGTACATAGTATATGAGTGAGTTGCACTCAAAAACTTAGAATATAAGAAACGCACAGTGTAGTACATAGTATATGAGTGAGTTGCACTCAAAAACTTAGAATATAAGAAACGCACAGTGTAGTACATAGTATATGAATGAGTTGCACTGAAAAACTTAGAATATAAGAAACGCACAGTGTAGTATATAGTATATGAGTGAGTTGCACTGAAAAACTTAGAATTTACTGAAAAACCCGCATTACACGAAATGCACAGTGTAGTAAATAGTATATGAGTGAGTTGCACTGAAAAACTTAGAATATAAGAAACGCACAGTGTGGTACATAGTATATGAGTGAGTTGCACTGAAAAACTTAGAATATAAGAAACGCACAGTGTAGTACATAGTATATGAGTGAGTTGCACTGAAAAACTTAGAATATAAGAAACGCACAGTGTAGTACATAGTATATGAGTGAGTTGCACTGAAAAACTTAGAATATAAGAAACGCACAGTGTAGTACATAGTATATGAGTGAGTTGCACTGAAAAACTTAGAATATAAGAAACGCACAGTGTAGTACATAGTATATGAGTGAGTTGCAATGAAAAACTTAGAATATAAGAAACGCACAGTGTAGTACATAGTATATGAGTGAGTTGCACTGAAAAACTTAGAATATAAGAAACGCACAGTGTAGTACATAGTATATGAGTGAGTTGCACTCAAAAACTTAGAATATAAGAAACGCACAGTGTAGTACATAGTATATGAGTGAGTTGCACTGAAAAACTTAGAATATAAGAAACGCACAGTGTAGTACATAGTATATGAGTGAGTTGCACTGAAAAACTTAGAATATAAGAAACGCACAGTGTAGTATATAGTATATGAGTGAGTTGCACTGAAAAACTTAGAATTTACTGAAAAACCCGCATTACACGAAATGCACAGTGTAGTACATAGTATATGAGTGAGTTGCACTGAAAAACTTAGAATATAAGAAACGCACAGTGTAGTACATAGTATATGAGTGAGTTGCACTGAAAAACTTAGAATATAAGAAACGCACAGTGTAGTACATAGTATATGAGTGAGTTGCACTGAAAAACTTAGAATATAAGAAACGCACAGTGTAGTACATAGTATATGAGTGAGTTGCACTCAAAAACTTAGGATATAAGAAACGCACAGTGTAGTACATAGTATATGAGTGAGTTGCACTGAAAAACTTAGAATATAAGAAACGCACAGTGTAGTACATAGTATATGAGTGAGTTGCACTGAAGAACTTAGAATATAAGAAACGCACAGTGTAGTACATAGTATATGAGTGAGTTGCACTGAAAAACTTAGAATATAAGAAACGCACAGTGTAGTACATAGTATATGAGTGAGTTGCACTCAAAAACTTAGAATATAAGAAACGCACAGTGTAGTACATAGTATATGAGTGAGTTGCACTGAAAAACTTAGAATATAAGAAACGCACAGTGTAGTACATAGTATATGAGTGAGTTGCACTGAAAAACTTAGAATATAAGAAACGCACAGTGTAGTACATAGTATATGAGTGAGTTGCACTGAAAAACTTAGAATATAAGAAACGCACAGTGTAGTACATAGTATATGAGTGAGTTGCACTGAAAAACTTAGAATATAAGAAACGCACAGTGTAGTACATAGTATATGAGTGAGTTGCACTGAAAAACTTAGAATATAAGAAACGCACAGTGTAGTACATAGTATATGAGAGAGTTGCACTGAAAAACTTAGAATATAAGAAACGCACAGTGTAGTACATAGTATATGAGTGAGTTGCACTGAAAAACTTAGAATATAAGAAACGCACAGTGTAGTACATAGTATATGAGTGAGTTGCACTGAAAAACTTAGAATATAAGAAACGCACAGTGTAGTACATAGTATATGAGTGAGTTGCACTGAAAAACTTAGAATTTAAGAAACGCACAGTGTAGTACATAGTATATGAGTGAGTTGCACTGAAAAACTTAGATTTTAAGAAACACACAGTGTAGTACATAGTATATGAGTGAGTTGCACTGAAAAACTTAGAATATAAGAAACGCACAGTGTAGTACATAGTATATGAGTGAGTTCCACTGAAAAACTTAGATTTTAAGAAACGCACAGTGTAGTACATAGTATATGAGTGAGTTGCACTGAAAAACTTAGAATATAAGAAACGCACAGTGTAGTACATAGTATATGAGTGAGTTGCACTGAAAAACTTAGATTTTAAGAAACGCACAGTGTAGTACATAGTATATGAGTGAGTTGCACTGAAAAACTTAGAATATAAGAAACGCACAGTGTAGTATATAGTATATGAGTGAGTTGCACTGAAAAAGTTAGAATTTACTGAAAAACCCGCATTACACGAAATGCACAGTGTAGTACATAGTATATGAGTGAGTTGCACTGAAAAACTTAGAATATAAGAAACGCACAGTGTGGTACATAGTATATGAGTGAGTTGCACTGAAAAACTTAGAATATAAGAAACGCACAGTGTAGTACATAGTATATGAGTGAGTTGCACTGAAAAACTTAGAATATAAGAAACGCACAGTGTAGTACATAGTATATGAGTGAGTTGCACTGAAAAACTTAGAATATAAGAAACGCACACTGTAGTACATAGTATATGAGTGAGTTGCACTGAAAAACTTAGAATATAAGAAACGCACAGTGTAGTACATAGTATATGAGTGAGTTGCACTGAAAAACTTAGAATATAAGAAACGCACAGTGTAGTACATAGTATATGAGTGAGTTGCACTGAAAAACTTAGAATATAAGAAACGCACAGTGTAGTACATAGTATATGAGTGAGTTGCACTGAAAAACTTAGAATTTTAGAAACGCACAGTGTAGTACATAGTATATGAGTGAGTTGCACTGAAAAACTTAGAATATAAGAAACGCAGAGTGTAGTATATAGTATATGAGTGAGTTGCACTGAAAAACTTAGAATTTACTGAAAAACCCGCATTACACGAAATGCACAGTGTAGTACATAGTATATGAGTGAGTTGCACTGAAAAACTTAGAATATAAGAAACGCACAGTGTAGTACATAGTATATGAGTGAGTTGCACTGAAAAACTTACAATATAAGAAACGCACAGTGTAGTACATAGTATATGAGTGAGTTGCACTGAAAAACTTAGAATATAAGAAACGCACAGTGTAGTACATAGTATATGAGTGAGTTGCACTCAAAAACTTAGGATATAAGAAACGCACAGTGTAGTACATAGTATATGAGTGAGTTGCACTGAAAAACTTAGAATATAAGAAACGCACAGTGTAGTACATAGTATATGAGTGAGTTGCACTGAAAAACTTAGAATATAAGAAACGCACAGTGTAGTACATAGTATATGAGTGAGTTGCACTGAAAAACTTAGAATATAAGAAACGCACAGTGTAGTACATAGTATATGAGTGAGTTGCACTCAAAAACTTAGAATATAAGAAACGCACAGTGTAGTACATAGTATATGAGTGAGTTGCACTCAAAAACTTAGAATATAAGAAACGCACAGTGTAGTACATAGTATATGAGTGAGTTGCACTGAAAAACTTAGAATATAAGAAACGCACAGTGTAGTACATAGTATATGAGTGAGTTGCACTGAAAAACTTAGAATATAAGAAACGCACAGTGTAGTACATAGTATATGAGTGAGTTGCACTGAAAAACTTAGAATATAAGAAACGCACAGTGTAGTACATAGTATATGAGTGAGTTGCACTGAAAAACTTAGAATATAAGAAACGCACAGTGTAGTACATAGTATATGAGTGAGTTGCACTGAAAAACTTAGAATATAAGAAACGCACAGTGTAGTACATAGTATATGAGTGAGTTGCACTCAAAAACTTAGAATATAAGAAACGCACAGTGTAGTACATAGTATATGAGTGAGTTGCACTGAAAAACTTAGAATATAAGAAACGCACAGTGTAGTACATAGTATATGAGTGAGTTGCACTGAAAAACTCTAGAATATAAGAAACGCACAGTGTAGTACATAGTATATGAGTGAGTTGCACTGAAAAACTTAGAATATAAGAAACGCACAGTGTAGTACATAGTATATGAGTGAGTTGCACTGAAAAACTTAGAATATAAGAAACGCACAGTGTAGTACATAGTATATGAGTGAGTTGCACTGAAAAACTTAGAATATAAGAAACGCACAGTGTAGTACATAGTATATGAGTGAGTTGCACTGAAAAACTTAGAATATAAGAAACGCACAGTGTAGTACATAGTATATGAGAGAGTTGCACTGAAAAACTTAGAATATAAGAAACGCACAGTGTAGTACATAGTATATGAGTGAGTTGCACTGAAAAACTTAGAATATAAGAAACGCACAGTGTAGTACATAGTATATGAGTGAGTTGCACTGAAAAACTTAGAATATAAGAAACGCACAGTGTAGTACATAGTATATGAGTGAGTTGCACTGAAAAACTTAGAATATAAGAAACGCACAGTGTAGTACATAGTATATGAGTGAGTTGCACTGAAAAACTTAGAATATAAGAAACGCACAGTGTAGTACATAGTATATGAGTGAGTTGCACTGAAAAACTTAGAATATAAGAAACGCACAGTGTAGTACATAGTATATGAGTGAGTTGCACTGAAAAACTAAGAATATCAGAAACGCACAGTGTAGTACATAGTATATGAGTGAGTTTCACTGAAAATCTTAGAATATAAGAAACGCACAGTGTAGTACATAGTATATGAGTGAGTTGCACTGAAAAACTTAGAATATAAGAAACGCACAGTGTAGTACATAGTATATGAGTGAGTTGCACTGAAAAACTTAGAATATCAGAAACGCACACTGTAGTACATAGTATATGAGTGAGTTGCACTGAAAAACTTAGAATATAAGAAACGCACAGTGTAGTACATAGTATATGAGTGAGTTGCACTGAAAAACTTAGAATATAAGAAACGCACAGTGTAGTACATAGTATATGAGTGAGTTGCACTGAAAAACTTAGAATATAAGAAACGCACAGTGTAGTACATAGTATATGAGTGAGTTGCACTGAAAAACTTAGAATATAAGAAACGCACAGTGTAGTACATAGTATATGAGTGAGTTGCACTGAAAAACTTAGAATATAAGAAACGCACAGTGTAGTACATAGTATATGAGTGAGTTGCACTGAAAAACTTAGATTATAAGAAACGCACAGTGTAGTACATAGTATATGAGTGAGTTGCACTCAAAAACTTAGAATATAAGAAACGCACAGTGTAGTACATAGTATATGAGTGAGTTGCACTGAAAAACTTAGAATTAAAAAACGCACAGTGTAGTACATAGTATATGAGTGAGTTGCACTGAAAAACTTAGAATATAAGAAACGCACAGTGTAGTACATAGTATATGAGTGAGTTGCACTGAAAAACTTAGAATATAAGAAACGCACAGTGTAGTACATAGTATATGAGTGAGTTGCACTGAAAAACTTAGAATATAAGAAACGCACAGTGTAGTACATAGTATATGAGTGAGTTGCACTGAAAAACTTAGAATATAAGAAACGCACAGTGTAGTACATAGTATATGAGTGAGTTGCACTGAAAAACTTAGAATTTACTGAAAAACCCGCATTACACGAAATGCACAGTGTAGTACATAGTATATGAGTGAGTTGCACTGAAAAACTTAGAATATAAGAAACGCACAGTGTAGTACATAGTATATGAGTGAGTTGCACTGAAAAACTTAGAATATAAGAAACGCACAGTGTAGTACATAGTATATGAGTGAGTTGCACTGAAAAACTTAGAATATAAGAAACGCACAGTGTAGTACATAGTATATGAGTGAGTTGCACTGAAAAACTTAGATTTTAAGAAACGCACAGTGTAGTACATAGTATATGAGTGAGTTGCACTGAAAAACTTAGAATATAAGAAACGCACAGTGTAGTACATAGTATATGAGTGAGTTGCACTGAAAAACTTAGAATATAAGAAACGCACAGTGTAGTACATAGTATATGAGTGAGTTGCACTGAAAAACTTAGAATATAAGAAACGCACAGTGTAGTACATAGTATATGAGTGAGTTGCACTGAAAAACTTAGAATATAAGAAACGCACAGTGTAGTACATAGTATATGAGTGAGTTGCACTGAAAAACTTAGAATATAAGAAACGCACAGTGTAGTACATAGTATATGAGTGAGTTGCACTGAAAAACTTAGAATATAAGAAACGCACAGTGTAGTACATAGTATATGAGTGAGTTGCACTGAAAAACTTAGAATATAAGAAACGCACAGTGTAGTACATAGTATATGAGTGAGTTGCACTGAAAAACTTAGAATATAAGAAACGCACAGTGTAGTACATAGTATATGAGTGAGTTGCACTGAAAAACTTAGAATATAAGAAACGCACAGTGTAGTACATAGTATATGAGTGAGTTGCACTGAAAAACTTAGAATATAAGAAACGCACAGTGTAGTACATAGTATATGAGTGAGTTGCACTGAAAAACTTAGATTATAAGAAACGCACAGTGTAGTACATAGTATATGAGTGAGTTGCACTGAAAAACTTAGAATATAAGAAACGCACAGTGTAGTACATAGTATATGAGTGAGTTGCACTGAAAAACTTAGAATATAAGAAACGCACAGTGTAGTACATAGTATATGAGTGAGTTGCACTGAAAAACTTAGAATTTAAGAAACGCACAGTGTAGTACATAGTATATGAGTGAGTTGCACTGAAAAACTTAGAATATAAGAAACGCACAGTGTAGTACATAGTATATGAGTGAGTTGCACTGAAAAACTTAGAATATAAGAAACGCACAGTGTAGTACATAGTATATGAGTGAGTTGCACTGAAAAACTTAGAATATAAGAAACGCACAGTGTAGTACATAGTATATGAGTGAGTTGCACTGAAAAACTTAGAATTTACTGAAAAACCCGCATTACACGAAATGCACAGTGTAGTACATAGTATATGAGTGAGTTGCACTGAAAAACTTAGAATATAAGAAACGCACAGTGTAGTACATAGTATATGAGTGAGTTGCACTGAAAAACTTAGAATATAAGAAACGCACAGTGTAGTACATAGTATATGAGTGAGTTGCACTGAAAAACTTAGAATATAAGAAACGCACAGTGTAGTACATAGTATATGAGTGAGTTGCACTGAAAAACTTAGAATATAAGAAACGGACAGTGTAGTACATAGTATATGAGTGAGTTGCACTGAAAAACTTAGAATATAAGAAACGCACAGTGTAGTACATAGTATATGAGTGAGTTGCACTGAAAAACTTAGAATATAAGAAACGCACAGTGTAGTACATAGTATATGAGTGAGTTGCACTGAAAAACTTAGAATATAAGAAACGCACAGTGTAGTACATAGTATATGAGTGAGTTGCACTCAAAAACTTAGAATATAAGAAACGCACAGTGTAGTACATAGTATATGAGTGAGTTGCACTGAAAAACTTAGAATATAAGAAACGCACAGTGTAGTACATAGTATATGAGTGAGTTGCACTGAAAAACTTAGAATATAAGAAACGCACAGTGTAGTATATAGTATATGAGTGAGTTGCACTGAAAAACTTAGAATTTACTGAAAAACCCGCATTACACGAAATGCACAGTGTAGTACATAGTATATGAGTGAGTTGCACTGAAAAACTTAGAATATAAGAAACGCACAGTGTAGTACATAGTATATGAGTGAGTTGCACTGAAAAACTTAGAATATAAGAAACGCACAGTGTAGTACATAGTATATGAGTGAGTTGCACTGAAAAACTTAGAATATAAGAAACGCACAGTGTAGTACATAGTATATGAGTGAGTTGCACTGAAAAACTTAGATTATAAGAAACGCACAGTGTAGTACATAGTATATGAGTGAGTTGCACTGAAAAACTTAGAATATAAGAAACGCACAGTGTAGTACATAGTATATGAGTGAGTTGCACTGAAAAACTTAGAATTTAAGAAACGCACAGTGTAATACATAGTATATGAGTGAGTTGCACTGAAAAACTTAGAATATAAGAAACGCACAGTGTAGTACATAGTATATGAGTGAGTTGCACTGAAAAACTTAGAATATAAGAAACGCACAGTGTAGTACATAGTATATGAGTGAGTTGCACTGAAAAACTTAGAATATAAGAAACGCACAGTGTAGTACATAGTATATGAGTGAGTTGCACTGAAAAACTTAGAATTTACTGAAAAACCCGCATTACACGAAATGCACAGTGTAGTACATAGTATATGAGTGAGTTGCACTGAAAAACTTAGAATATAAGAAACGCACAGTGTAGTACATAGTATATGAGTGAGTTGCACTGAAAAACTTAGAATATAAGAAACGCACAGTGTAGTACATAGTATATGAGTGAGTTGCACTGAAAAACTTAGAATATAAGAAACGCACAGTGTAGTACATAGTATATGAGTGAGTTGCACTGAAAAACTTAGACTATAAGAAACGCACAGTGTAGTACATAGTATATGAGTGAGTTGCACTGAAAAACTTAGAATATAAGAAACGCACAGTGTAGTACATAGTATATGAGTGAGTTGCACTGAAAAACTTAGAATATAAGAAACGCACAGTGTAGTACATAGTATATGAGTGAGTTGCACTCAAAAACTTAGAATATAAGAAACGCACAGTGTAGTACATAGTATATGAGTGAGTTGCACTGAAAAACTTAGAATATAAGAAACGCACAGTGTAGTACATAGTATATGAGTGAGTTGCACTGAAAAACTTAGAATATAAGAAACGCACAGTGTAGTATATAGTATATGAGTGAGTTGCACTGAAAAACTTAGAATTTACTGAAAAACCCGCATTACACGAAATGCACAGTGTAGTACATAGTATATGAGTGAGTTGCACTGAAAAACTTAGAATATAAGAAACGCACAGTGTAGTACATAGTATATGAGTGAGTTGCACTGAAAAACTTAGAATATAAGAAACGCACAGTGTAGTACATAGTATATGAGTGAGTTGCACTGAAAAACTTAGAATATAAGAAACGCACAGTGTAGTACATAGTATATGAGTGAGTTGCACTGAAAAACTTAGAATATAAGAAACGCACAGTGTAGTACATAGTATATGAGTGAGTTGCACTGAAAAACTTAGAATATAAGAAACGCACAGTGTAGTACATAGTATATGAGTGAGTTGCACTGAAAAACTTAGAATATAAGAAACGCACAGTGTAGTACATAGTATATGAGTGAGTTGCACTGAAAAACTTAGAATATAAGAAACGCACAGTGTAGTACATAGTATATGAGTGAGTTGCACTGAAAAACTTAGAATATAAGAAACGCACAGTGGTAGTACATAGTATATGAGTGAGTTGCACTGAAAAACTTAGAATATAAGAAACGCACAGTGTAGTACATAGTATATGAGTGAGTTGCACTGAAAAACTTAGAATATCAGAAACGCACAGTGTAGTACATAGTATATGAGTGAGTTGCACTGAAAAACTTAGAATATAAGAAACGCACAGTGTAGTACATAGTATATGAGTGAGTTGCACTGAAAAACTTAGAATATAAGAAACGCACAGTGTAGTACATAGTATATGAGTGAGTTGCACTGAAAAACTTAGAATATAAGAAACGCACAGTGTAGTACATAGTATATGAGTGAGTTGCACTGAAAAACTTAGAATATAAGAAACGCACAGTGTAGTACATAGTATATGAGTGAGTTGCACTGAAAAACTTAGAATATAAGAAACGCACAGTGTAGTACATAGTATATGAGTGAGTTGCACTGAAAAACTTAGAATATAAGAAACGCACAGTGTAGTACATAGTATATGAGTGAGTTGCACTGAAAAACTTAGAATATAAGAAACGCACAGTGTAGTACATAGTATATGAGTGAGTTGCACTGAAAAACTTAGAATATAAGAAACGCACAGTGTAGTACATAGTATATGAGTGAGTTGCACTGAAAAACTTAGAATATAAGAAACGCACAGTGTAGTACATAGTATATGAGTGAGTTGCACTGCAAAAACTTAGAATATAAGAAACGCACAGTGTAGTACATAGTATATGAGTGAGTTGCACTGAAAAACTTAGAATATAAGAAACGCACAGTGTAGTACATAGTATATGAGTGAGTTGCACTGAAAAACTTAGAATATAAGAAACGCACAGTGTAGTACATAGTATATGAGTGAGTTGCACTGAAAAACTTAGAATATAAGAAACGCACAGTGTATTACATAGTATATGAGTGAGTTGCACTGAAAAACTTAGAATATAAGAAACGCACAGTGTAGTACATAGTATATGAGTGAGTTGCACTGAAAAACTTAGAATATAAGAAACGCACAGTGTAGTACATAGTATATGAGTGAGTTGCACTGAAAAACTTAGAATATAAGAAACGCACAGTGTAGTACATAGTATATGAGTGAGTTGCACTGAAAAACTTAGAATATAAGAAACGCACAGTGTAGTACATAGTATATGAGTGAGTTGCACTGAAAAACTTAGATAAGAAACGCACAGTGTAGTACATAGTATATGAGTGAGTTGCACTCAAAAACTTAGAATATAAGAAACGCACAGTGTAGTACATAGTATATGAGTGAGTTGCACTGAAAAACTTAGAATATAAGAAACGCACAGTGTAGTACATAGTATATGAGTGAGTTGCACTGAAAAACTTAGAATATAAGAAACGCACAGTGTAGTATATAGTATATGAGTGAGTTGCACTGAAAAACTTAGAATTTACTGAAAAACCCGCATTACACGAAATGCACAGTGTAGTACATAGTATATGAGTGAGTTGCACTGAAAAACTTAGAATATAAGAAACGCACAGTGTAGTACATAGTATATGAGTGAGTTGCACTGAAAAACTTAGAATATAAGAAACGCACAGTGTAGTACATAGTATATGAGTGAGTTGCACTGAAAAACTTAGAATATAAGAAACGCACAGTGTAGTACATAGTATATGAGTGAGTTGCACTGAAAAACTTAGATTATAAGAAACGCACAGTGTAGTACATAGTATATGAGTGAGTTGCACTGAAAAACTTAGAATATAAGAAACGCACAGTGTAGTACATAGTATATGAGTGAGTTGCACTGAAAAACTTAGAATTTAAGAAACGCACAGTGTAATACATAGTATATGAGTGAGTTGCACTGAAAAACTTAGAATATAAGAAACGCACAGTGTAGTACATAGTATATGAGTGAGTTGCACTGAAAAACTTAGAATATAAGAAACGCACAGTGTAGTACATAGTATATGAGTGAGTTGCACTGAAAAACTTAGAATATAAGAAACGCACAGTGTAGTACATAGTATATGAGTGAGTTGCACTGAAAAACTTAGAATTTACTGAAAAACCCGCATTACACGAAATGCACAGTGTAGTACATAGTATATGAGTGAGTTGCACTGAAAAACTTAGAATATAAGAAACGCACAGTGTAGTACATAGTATATGAGTGAGTTGCACTGAAAAACTTAGAATATAAGAAACGCACAGTGTAGTACATAGTATATGAGTGAGTTGCACTGAAAAACTTAGAATATAAGAAACGCACAGTGTAGTACATAGTATATGAGTGAGTTGCACTGAAAAACTTAGACTATAAGAAACGCACAGTGTAGTACATAGTATATGAGTGAGTTGCACTGAAAAACTTAGAATATAAGAAACGCACAGTGTAGTACATAGTATATGAGTGAGTTGCACTGAAAAACTTAGAATATAAGAAACGCACAGTGTAGTACATAGTATATGAGTGAGTTGCACTCAAAAACTTAGAATATAAGAAACGCACAGTGTAGTACATAGTATATGAGTGAGTTGCACTGAAAAACTTAGAATATAAGAAACGCACAGTGTAGTACATAGTATATGAGTGAGTTGCACTGAAAAACTTAGAATATAAGAAACGCACAGTGTAGTATATAGTATATGAGTGAGTTGCACTGAAAAACTTAGAATTTACTGAAAAACCCGCATTACACGAAATGCACAGTGTAGTACATAGTATATGAGTGAGTTGCACTGAAAAACTTAGAATATAAGAAACGCACAGTGTAGTACATAGTATATGAGTGAGTTGCACTGAAAAACTTAGAATATAAGAAACGCACAGTGTAGTACATAGTATATGAGTGAGTTGCACTGAAAAACTTAGAATATAAGAAACGCACAGTGTAGTACATAGTATATGAGTGAGTTGCACTGAAAAACTTAGAATATAAGAAACGCACAGTGTAGTACATAGTATATGAGTGAGTTGCACTGAAAACTTAGAATATAAGAAACGCACAGTGTAGTACATAGTATATGAGTGAGTTGCACTGAAAAACTTAGAATATAAGAAACGCACAGTGTAGTACATAGTATATGAGTGAGTTGCACTGAAAAACTTAGAATATAAGAAACGCACAGTGTAGTACATAGTATATGAGTGAGTTGCACTGAAAAACTTAGAATATAAGAAACGCACAGTGTAGTACATAGTATATGAGTGAGTTGCACTGAAAAACTTAGAATATAAGAAACGCACAGTGTAGTACATAGTATATGAGTGAGTTGCACTGAAAAACTTAGAATATCAGAAACGCACAGTGTAGTACATAGTATATGAGTGAGTTGCACTGAAAAACTTAGAATATCAGAAACGCACAGTGTAGTACATAGTATATGAGTGAGTTGCACTGAAAAAATTAGAATATAAGAAACGCACAGTGTAGTACATAGTATATGAGTGAGTTGCACTGAAAAACTTAGAATATAAGAAACGCACAGTGTAGTACATAGTATATGAGTGAGTTGCACTGAAAAACTTAGAATATAAGAAACGCACAGTGTAGAAAATAGTATATGAGTGAGTTGCACTGAAAAACTTAGAATATAAGAAACGCACAGTGTAGTACATAGTATATGAGTGAGTTGCACTGAAAAACTTAGAATATAAGAAACGCACAGTGTAGTACATAGTATATGAGTGAGTTGCACTGAAAAACTTAGAATATAAGAAACGCACAGTGTAGTACATAGTATATGAGTGAGTTGCACTGAAAAACTTAGAATATAAGAAACGCACAGTGTAGTACATAGTATATGAGTGAGTTGCACTGAAAAACTTAGAATATAAGAAACGCACAGTGTAGTACATAGTATATGAGTGAGTTGCACTGAAAAACTTAGAATATAAGAAACGCACAGTGTAGTACATAGTATATGAGTGAGTTGCACTCAAAAACTTAGAATATAAGAAACGCACAGTGTAGTACATAGTATATGAGTGAGTTGCACTGAAAAACTTAGAATATAAGAAACGCACAGTGTAGTACATAGTATATGAGTGAGTTGCACTGAAAAACTCTAGAATATAAGAAACGCACAGTGTAGTACATAGTATATGAGTGAGTTGCACTGAAAAACTCTAGAATATAAGAAACGCACAGTGTAGTACATAGTATATGAGTGAGTTGCACTGAAAAACTTAGAATATAAGAAACGCACAGTGTAGTACATAGTATATGAGTGAGTTGCACTGAAAAACTTAGAATATAAGAAACGCACAGTGTAGTACATAGTATATGAGTGAGTTGCACTGAAAAACTTAGAATATAAGAAACGCACAGTGTAGTACATAGTATATGAGTGAGTTGCACTGAAAAACTTAGAATATAAGAAACGCACAGTGTAGTACATAGTATATGAGTGAGTTGCACTGAAAAACTTAGAATATCAGAAACGCACAGTGTAGTACATAGTATATGAGTGAGTTGCACTGAAAAACTTAGAATATCAGAAACGCACAGTGTAGTACATAGTATATGAGTGAGTTGCACTGAAAAACTTAGAATATAAGAAACGCACAGTGTAGTACATAGTATATGAGTGAGTTGCACTGAAAAACTTAGAATATAAGAAACGCACAGTGTAGTACATAGTATATGAGTGAGTTGCACTGAAAAACTTAGAATATAAGAAACGCACAGTGTAGTACATAGTATATGAGTGAGTTGCACTGAAAAACTTAGAATATAAGAAACGCACAGTGTAGTACATAGTATATGAGTGAGTTGCACTGAAAAACTTAGAATATAAGAAACGCACAGTGTAGTACATAGTATATGAGTGAGTTGCACTGAAAAACTTAGAATATCAGAAACGCACAGTGTAGTACATAGTATATGAGTGAGTTGCACTGAAAAACTTAGAATATCAGAAACGCACAGTGTAGTACATAGTATATGAGTGAGTTGCACTCAAAAACTTAGAATATAAGAAACGCACAGTGTAGTACATAGTATATGAGTGAGTTGTACTGAAAAACTTAGAATATAAGAAACGCACAGTGTAGTACATAGTATATGAGTGAGTTGCACTGAAAAACTTAGAATATAAGAAACGCACAGTGTAGTACATAGTATATGAGTGAGTTGCACTGAAAAACTTAGAATATAAGAAACGCACAGTGTAGTACATAGTATATGAGTGAGTTGCACTGAAAAACTTAGAATATAAGAAACGCACAGTGTAGTACATAGTATATGAGTGAGTTGCACTGAAAAACTTAGAATATAAGAAACGCACAGTGTAGTACATAGTATATGAGTGAGTTGCACTGAAAAACTTAGAATATAAGAAACGCACAGTGTAGTACATAGTATATGAGTGAGTTGCACTGAAAAACTTAGAATATAAGAAACGCACAGTGTAGTACATAGTATATGAGTGAGTTGCACTGAAAAACTTAGAATATAAGAAACGCACAGTGTAGTACATAGTATATGAGTGAGTTGCACTCAAAAACTTAGAATATAAGAAACGCACAGTGTAGTACATAGTATATGAGTGAGTTGCACTGAAAAACTTAGAATATAAGAAACGCACAGTGTAGTACATAGTATATGAGTGAGTTGCACTGAAAAACTCTAGAATATAAGAAACGCACAGTGTAGTACATAGTATATGAGTGAGTTGCACTGAAAAACTTAGAATATAAGAAACGCACAGTGTAGTACATAGTATATGAGTGAGTTGCACTGAAAAACTTAGAATATAAGAAACGCACAGTGTAGTACATAGTATATGAGTGAGTTGCACTGAAAAACTCTAGAATATAAGAAACGCACAGTGTAGTACATAGTATATGAGTGAGTTGCACTGAAAAACTTAGAATATAAGAAACGCACAGTGTAGTACATAGTATATGAGTGAGTTGCACTGAAAAACTTAGAATATAAGAAACGCACAGTGTAGTACATAGTATATGAGTGAGTTGCACTGAAAAACTTAGAATATAAGAAACGCACAGTGTAGTACATAGTATATGAGTGAGTTGCACTGAAAAACTTAGAATATAAGAAACGCACAGTGTAGTACATAGTATATGAGTGAGTTGCACTCAAAAACTTAGAATATAAGAAACGCACAGTGTAGTACATAGTATATGAGTGAGTTGCACTGAAAAACTTAGAATATAAGAAACGCACAGTGTAGTACATAGTATATGAGTGAGTTGCACTCAAAAACTTAGAATATAAGAAACGCACAGTGTAGTACATAGTATATGAGTGAGTTGCACTGAAAAACTTAGAATATAAGAAACGCACAGTGTAGTACATAGTATATGAGTGAGTTGCACTGAAAAACTTAGAATATAAGAAACGCACAGTGTAGTACATAGTATATGAGTGAGTTGCACTCAAAAACTTAGAATATAAGAAACGCACAGTGTAGTACATAGCATATGAGTGAGTTGCACTGAAAAACTTAGAATATAAGAAACGCACAGTGTAGTACATAGCATATGAGTGAGTTGCACTGAAAAACTTAGAATATAAGAAACGCACAGTGTAGTACATAGTATATGAGTGAGTTGCACTGAAAAACTTAGAATATAAGAAACGCACAGTGTAGTACATAGCATATGAGTGAGTTGCACTGAAAAACTTAGAATATAAGAAACGCACAGTGTAGTACATAGCATATGAGTGAGTTGCACTGAAAAACTTAGAATATAAGAAACGCACAGTGTAGTACATAGTATATGAATGAGTTGCACTGAAAAACTTAGAATATAAGAAACGCACAGTGTAGTACATAGTATATGAGTGAGTTGCACTGAAAAACTTAGAATATAAGAAACGCACAGTGTAGTACATAGTATATGAGTGAGTTGCACTGAAAAACTTAGAATATAAGAAACGCACAGTGTAGTACATAGTATATGAGTGAGTTGCACTGAAAAACTTAGAATATAAGAAACGCACAGTGTAGTACATAGTATATGAGTGAGTTGCACTGAAAAACTTAGAATATAAGAAACGCACAGTGTAGTACATAGTATATGAGTGAGTTGCACTGAAAAACTTAGAATATAAGAAACGCACAGTGTAGTACATAGTATATGAGTGAGTTGCACTGAAAAACTTAGAATATAAGAAACGCACAGTGTAGTACATAGTATATGAGTGAGTTGCACTGAAAAACTTAGAATATCAGAAACGCACAGTGTAGTACATAGTATATGAGTGAGTTGCACTGAAAAACTTAGAATATCAGAAACGCACAGTGTAGTACATAGTATATGAGTGAGTTGCACTGAAAAACTTAGAATATAAGAAACGCACAGTGTAGTACATAGTATATGAGTGAGTTGCACTGAAAAACTTAGAATATAAGAAACGCACAGTGTAGTACATAGTATATGAGTGAGTTGCACTGAAAAACTTAGAATATAAGAAACGCACAGTGTAGTACATAGTATATGAGTGAGTTGCACTGAAAAACTTAGAATATAAGAAACGCACAGTGTAGTACATAGTATATGAGTGAGTTGCACTGAAAAACTTAGAATATAAGAAACGCACAGTGTAGTACATAGTATATGAGTGAGTTGCACTGAAAAACTTAGAATATAAGAAACGCACAGTGTAGTACATAGTATATGAGTGAGTTGCACTGAAAAACTTAGAATATAAGAAACGCACAGTGTAGTACATAGTATATGAGTGAGTTGCACTGAAAAACTTAGAATATAAGAAACGCACAGTGTAGTACATAGTATATGAGTGAGTTGCACTGAAAAACTTAGAATATAAGAAACGCACAGTGTAGTACATAGTATATGAGTGAGTTGCACTGAAAAACTTAGAATATAAGAAACGCACAGTGTAGTACATAGTATATGAGTGAGTTGCACTGAAAAACTTAGAATATAAGAAACGCACAGTGTAGTACATAGTATATGAGTGAGTTGCACTGAAAAACTTAGAATATAAGAAACGCACAGTGTAGTACATAGTATATGAGTGAGTTGCACTGAAAAACTCTAGAATATAAGAAACGCACAGTGTAGTACATAGTATATGAGTGAGTTGCACTGAAAAACTTAGAATATAAGAAACGCACAGTGTAGTACATAGTATATGAGTGAGTTGCACTGAAAAACTTAGAATATAAGAAACGCACAGTGTAGTACATAGTATATGAGTGAGTTGCACTGAAAAACTTAGAATATAAGAAACGCACAGTGTAGTACATAGTATATGAGTGAGTTGCACTGAAAAACTTAGAATATAAGAAACGCACAGTGTAGTACATAGTATATGAGTGAGTTGCACTGAAAAACTTAGAATATAAGAAACGCACAGTGTAGTACATAGTATATGAGTGAGTTGCACTGAAAAACTTAGAATATAAGAAACGCACAGTGTAGTACATAGTATATGAGTGAGTTGCACTGAAAAACTTAGAATATAAGAAACGCACAGTGTAGTACATAGTATATGAGTGAGTTGCACTGAAAAACTTAGAATATTAAGAAACGCACAGTGTAGTACATAGTATATGAGTGA
>NW_028227651.1:55841-98929 GCF_978045245.1 Mus caroli
AACTCACTCATATACTATGTACTACACTGTGCGTTTCTTATATTCTAAGTTTTTCAGTGCAACTCACTCATATACTATGTACTACACTGTGCGTTTCTTATATTCTAAGTTTTTCAGTGCAACTCACTCATATACTATGTACTACACTGTGCGTTTCTTATATTCTAAGTTTTTCAGTGCAACTCACTCATATACTATGTACTACACTGTGCGTTTCTTATATTCTAAGTTTTTCAGTGCAACTCACTCATATACTATGTACTACACTGTGCGTTTCTTATATTCTAAGTTTTTCAGTGCAACTCACTCATATACTATGTACTACACTGTGCGTTTCTTATATTCTAAGTTTTTCAGTGCAACTCACTCATATACTATGTACTACACTGTGCATTTCGTGTAATGCGGGTTTTTCAGTAAATTCTAAGTTTTTCAGTGCAACTCACTCATATACTATATACTACACTGTGCGTTTCTTATATTCTAAGTTTTTCAGTGCAACTCACTCATATACTATGTACTACACTGTGCGTTTCTTATATTCTAAGTTTTTCAGTGCAACTCACTCATATACTATGTACTACACTGTGCGTTTCTTATATTCTAAGTTTTTGAGTGCAACTCACTCATATACTATGTACTACACTGTGCGTTTCTTATATTCTAAGTTTTTCAGTGCAACTCACTCATATACTATGTACTACACTGTGCGTTTCTTATATTCTAAGTTTTTCAGTGCAACTCACTCATATACTATGTACTACACTGTGCGTTTCTTATATTCTAAGTTTTTCAGTGCAACTCACTCATATACTATGTACTACACTGTGCGTTTCTTATATTCTAAGTTTTTCAGTGCAACTCACTCATATACTATGTACTACACTGTGCGTTTCTTATATTCTAAGTTTTTCAGTGCAACTCACTCATATACTATGTACTACACTGTGCGTTTCTTATATTCTAAGTTTTTCAGTGCAACTCACTCATATACTATGTACTACACTGTGCGTTTCTTATATTCTAAGTTTTTCAGTGCAACTCACTCATATACTATGTACTACACTGTGCATTTCGTGTAATGCGGGTTTTTCAGTAAATTCTAAGTTTTTCAGTGCAACTCACTCATATACTATGTACTACACTGTGCGTTTCTTATATTCTAAGTTTTTCAGTGCAACTCACTCATATACTATGTACTACACTGTGCGTTTCTTATATTCTAAGTTTTTCAGTGCAACTCACTCATATACTATGTACTACACTGTGCATTTCTTATATTCTAAGTTTTTCAGTGCAACTCACTCATATACTATGTACTACACTGTGCGTTTCTTAAACTCTAAGTTTTTCAGTGCAACTCACTCATATACTATGTACTACACTGTGCGTTTCTTATATTCTAAGTTTTTCAGTGCAACTCACTCATATACTATGTACTACACTGTGCGTTTCTTATAATCTAAGTTTTTCAGTGCAACTCACTCATATACTATGTACTACACTGTGCGTTTCTTATATTCTAAGTTTTTCAGTGCAACTCACTCATATACTATGTACTACACTGTGCGTTTCTTATATTCTAAGTTTTTCAGTGCAACTCACTCATATACTATGTACTACACTGTGCGTTTCTTATATTCTAAGTTTTTCAGTGCAACTCACTCATATACTATGTACTACACTGTGCGTTTCTTATATTCTAAGTTTTTCAGTGCAACTCACTCATATACTATGTACTACACTGTGCGTTTCTTATATTCTAAGTTTTTCAGTGCAACTCACTCATATACTATGTACTACACTGTGCGTTTCTTATATTCTAAGTTTTTCAGTGCAACTCACTCATATACTATGTACTACACTGTGCGTTTCTTATATTCTAAGTTTTTCAGTGCAACTCACTCATATACTATGTACTACACTGTGCGTTTCTTATATTCTAAGTTTTTCAGTGCAACTCACTCATATACTATGTACTACACTGTGCGTTTCTTATATTCTAAGTTTTTCAGTGCAACTCACTCATATACTATGTACTACACTGTGCGTTTCTTATATTCTAAGTTTTTCAGTGCAACTCACTCATATACTATGTACTACACTGTGCGTTTCTTATATTCTAAGTTTTTCAGTGCAACTCACTCATATACTATGTACTACACTGTGCGTTTCTTATATTCTAAGTTTTTCAGTGCAACTCACTCATATACTATGTACTACACTGTGCGTTTTTTAATTCTAAGTTTTTCAGTGCAACTCACTCATATACTATGTACTACACTGTGCGTTTCTTATATTCTAAGTTTTTCAGTGCAACTCACTCATATACTATGTACTACACTGTGCGTTTCTTATAATCTAAGTTTTTCAGTGCAACTCACTCATATACTATGTACTACACTGTGCGTTTCTTATATTCTAAGTTTTTCAGTGCAACTCACTCATATACTATGTACTACACTGTGCGTTTCTTATATTCTAAGTTTTTCAGTGCAACTCACTCATATACTATGTACTATACTGTGCGTTTCTTATATTCTAAGTTTTTCAGTGCAACTCACTCATATACTATGTACTACACTGTGCGTTTCTTATATTCTAAGTTTTTCAGTGCAACTCACTCATATACTATGTACTACACTGTGCGTTTCTTATATTCTAAGTTTTTCAGTGCAACTCACTCATATACTATGTACTACAGTGTGCGTTTCTGATATTCTAAGTTTTTCAGTGCAACTCACTCATATACTATGTACTACACTGTGCGTTTCTTATATTCTAAGTTTTTCAGTGCAACTCACTCATATACTATGTACTACACTGTGCGTTTCTTATATTCTAAGATTTTCAGTGAAACTCACTCATATACTATGTACTACACTGTGCGTTTCTGATATTCTAAGTTTTTCAGTGCAACTCACTCATATACTATGTACTACACTGTGCGTTTCTTATATTCTAAGTTTTTCAGTGCAACTCACTCATATACTATGTACTACACTGTGCGTTTCTTATATTCTAAGTTTTTCAGTGCACCTCACTCATATACTATGTACTACACTGTGCGTTTCTTATATTCTAAGTTTTTCAGTGCAACTCACTCATATACTATGTACTACACTGTGCGTTTCTTATATTCTAAGTTTTTCAGTGCAACTCACTCATATACTATGTACTACACTGTGCGTTTCTTATATTCTAAGTTTTTCAGTGCAACTCACTCATATACTATGTACTACACTGTGCGTTTCTTATATTCTAAGTTTTTCAGTGCAACTCACTCATATACTATGTACTACACTGTGCGTTTCTTATATTCTAAGTTTTTCAGTGCAACTCTCTCATATACTATGTACTACACTGTGCGTTTCTTATATTCTAAGTTTTTCAGTGCAACTCACTCATATACTATGTACTACACTGTGCGTTTCTTATATTCTAAGTTTTTCAGTGCAACTCACTCATATACTATGTACTACACTGTGCGTTTCTTATATTCTAAGTTTTTCAGTGCAACTCACTCATATACTATGTACTACACTGTGCGTTTCTTATATTCTAAGTTTTTCAGTGCAACTCACTCATATACTATGTACTACACTGTGCGTTTCTTATATTCTAGAGTTTTTCAGTGCAACTCACTCATATACTATGTACTACACTGTGCGTTTCTTATATTCTAAGTTTTTCAGTGCAACTCACTCATATACTATGTACTACACTGTGCGTTTCTTATATTCTAAGTTTTTGAGTGCAACTCACTCATATACTATGTACTACACTGTGCGTTTCTTATATTCTAAGTTTTTCAGTGCAACTCACTCATATACTATGTACTACACTGTGCGTTTCTTATATTCTAAGTTTTTGAGTGCAACTCACTCATATACTATGTACTACACTGTGCGTTTCTTATATTCTAAGTTTTTCAGTGCAACTCACTCATATACTATGTACTACACTGTGCGTTTCTTATATTCTAAGTTTTTCAGTGCAACTCACTCATATACTATGTACTACACTGTGCGTTTCTTATATTCTAAGTTTTTCAGTGCAACTCACTCATATACTATGTACTACACTGTGCGTTTCTTATATCCTAAGTTTTTGAGTGCAACTCACTCATATACTATGTACTACACTGTGCGTTTCTTATATTCTAAGTTTTTCAGTGCAACTCACTCATATACTATGTACTACACTGTGCGTTTCTTATATTGTAAGTTTTTCAGTGCAACTCACTCATATACTATGTACTACACTGTGCGTTTCTTATATTCTAAGTTTTTCAGTGCAACTCACTCATATACTATGTACTACACTGTGCGTTTCTTATATTCTTAGTTTTTCAGTGCAACTCACTCATATACTATGTACTACACTGTGCGTTTCTTATATTCTAAGTTTTTCAGTGCAACTCACTCATATACTATGTACCACACTGTGCGTTTCTTATATTCTAAGTTTTTCAGTGCAACTCATTCATATACTATGTACTACACTGTGCATTTCGTGTAATGCGGGTTTTTCAGTAAATTCTAAGTTTTTCAGTGCAACTCACTCATATACTATATACTACACTGTGCGTTTCTTATATTCTAAGTTTTTCAGTGCAACTCACTCATATACTATGTACTACACTGTGCGTTTCTTAAAATCTAAGTTTTTCAGTGCAACTCACTCATATACTATGTACTACACTGTGCGTTTCTTATATTCTAAGTTTTTCAGTGCAACTCACTCATATACTATGTACTACACTGTGCGTTTCTTAAAATCTAAGTTTTTCAGTGCAACTCACTCATATACTATGTACTACACTGTGCATTTCGTGTAATGCGGGTTTTTCAGTAAATTCTAAGTTTTTCAGTGCAACTCACTCATATACTATATACTACACTGTGCGTTTCTTATATTCTAAGTTTTTCAGTGCAACTCACTCATATACTATGTACTACACTGTGCGTTTCTTATATTCTAAGTTTTTCAGTGCAACTCTCTCATATACTATGTACTACACTGTGCGTTTCTTATATTCTAAGTTTTTCAGTGCAACTCACTCATATACTATGTACTACACTGTGCGTTTCTTATATTCTAAGTTTTTCAGTGCAACTCACTCATATACTATGTACTACACTGTGCGTTTCTTATATTCTAGAGTTTTTCAGTGCAACTCACTCATATACTATGTACTACACTGTGCGTTTCTTATATTCTAAGTTTTTCAGTGCAACTCACTCATATACTATGTACTACACTGTGCGTTTCTTATATTCTAAGTTTTTGAGTGCAACTCACTCATATACTATGTACTACACTGTGCGTTTCTTATATTCTAAGTTTTTCAGTGCAACTCACTCATATACTATGTACTACACTGTGCGTTTCTTATATTCTAAGTTTTTCAGTGCAACTCACTCATATACTATGTACTACACTGTGCGTTTCTTATATTCTAAGTTTTTCAGTGCAACTCACTCATATACTATGTACTACACTGTGCGTTTCTTATATTCTAAGTTTTTCAGTGCAACTCACTCATATACTATGTACTACACTGTGCGTTTCTTATATTCTAAGTTTTTCAGTGCAACTCACTCATATACTATGTACTACACTGTGCGTTTCTTATATTCTAAGTTTTTGAGTGCAACTCACTCATATACTATGTACTACACTGTGCGTTTCTTATATTCTAAGTTTTTCAGTGCAACTCACTCATATACTATGTACTACACTGTGCGTTTCTTATATTCTAAGTTTTTGAGTGCAACTCACTCATATACTATGTACTACACTGTGCGTTTCTTATATTCTAAGTTTTTCAGTGCAACTCACTCATATACTATGTACTACACTGTGCGTTTCTTATATCCTAAGTTTTTGAGTGCAACTCACTCATATACTATGTACTACACTGTGCGTTTCTTATATTCTAAGTTTTTCAGTGCAACTCACTCATATACTATGTACTACACTGTGCGTTTCTTATATTATAAGTTTTTCAGTGCAACTCACTCATATACTATGTACTACACTGTGCGTTTCTTATATTCTAAGTTTTTCAGTGCAACTCACTCATATACTATGTACTACACTGTGCATTTCGTGTAATGCGGGTTTTTCAGTAAATTCTAAGTTTTTCAGTGCAACTCACTCATATACTATATACTACACTCTGCGTTTCTTATATTCTAAGTTTTTCAGTGCAACTCACTCATATACTATGTACTACACTGTGCGTTTCTTAAAATCTAAGTTTTTCAGTGCAACTCACTCATATACTATGTACTACACTGTGCGTTTCTTATATTCTAAGTTTTTCAGTGCAACTCACTCATATACTATGTACTACACTGTGCGTTTCTTAAAATCTAAGTTTTTCAGTGCAACTCACTCATATACTATGTACTACACTGTGCGTTTCTTATATTCTACGTTTTTCAGTGCAACTCACTCATATACTATGTACTACACTGTGTGTTTCTTAAAATCTAAGTTTTTCAGTGCAACTCATTCATATACTATGTACTACACTGTGCGTTTCTTAAATTCTAAGTTTTTCAGTGCAACTCACTCATATACTATGTACTACACTGTGCGTTTCTTATATTCTAAGTTTTTCAGTGCAACTCACTCATATACTATGTACTACACTGTGCGTTTCTTATATTCTAAGTTTTTCAGTGCAACTCACTCATATACTATGTACTACACTGTGCGTTTCTTATATTCTAAGTTTTTCAGTGCAACTCACTCATATACTATGTACTACACTGTGCGTTTCTTATATTCTAAGTTTTTCAGTGCAACTCACTCATATACTATGTACTACACTGTGCGTTTCTTATATTCTAGAGTTTTTCAGTGCAACTCACTCATATACTATGTACTACACTGTGCGTTTCTTATATTCTAAGTTTTTCAGTGCAACTCACTCATATACTATGTACTACACTGTGCGTTTCTTATATTCTAAGTTTTTCAGTGCAACTCACTCATATACTATGTACTACACTGTGCGTTTCTTATATTCTAAGTTTTTCAGTGCAACTCACTCATATACTATGTACCACACTGTGCGTTTCTTATATTCTAAGTTTTTCAGTGCAACTCACTCATATACTATGTACTACACTGTGCATTTCGTGTAATGCGGGTTTTTCAGTAAATTCTAAGTTTTTCAGTGCAACTCACTCATATACTATATACTACACTGTGCGTTTCTTATATTCTAAGTTTTTCAGTGCAACTCACTCATATACTATGTACTACACTGTGCGTTTCTTAAAATCTAAGTTTTTCAGTGCAACTCACTCATATACTATGTACTACACTGTGCGTTTCTTATATTCTAAGTTTTTCAGTGCAACTCACTCATATACTATGTACTACACTGTGCGTTTCTTAAAATCTAAGTTTTTCAGTGCAACTCACTCATATACTATGTACTACACTGTGCGTTTCTTATATTCTAAAATTTTCAGTGCAACTCACTCATATACTATGTACTACACTGTGCGTTTCTTAAAATCTAAGTTTTTCAGTGCAACTCACTCATATACTATGTACTACACTGTGCGTTTCTTAAATTCTAAGTTTTTCAGTGCAACTCACTCATATACTATGTACTACACTGTGCGTTTCTTATATTCTAAGTTTTTCAGTGCAACTCACTCATATACTATGTACTACACTGTGCGTTTCTTATATTCTAAGTTTTTCAGTGCAACTCACTCATATACTATGTACTACACTGTGCGTTTCTTATATTCTAAGTTTTTCAGTGCAACTCTCTCATATACTATGTACTACACTGTGCGTTTCTTATATTCTAAGTTTTTCAGTGCAACTCACTCATATACTATGTACTACACTGTGCGTTTCTTATATTCTAAGTTTTTCAGTGCAACTCACTCATATACTATGTACTACACTGTGCGTTTCTTATATTCTAAGTTTTTCAGTGCAACTCACTCATATACTATGTACTACACTGTGCGTTTCTTATATTCTAAGTTTTTCAGTGCAACTCACTCATATACTATGTACTACACTGTGCGTTTCTTATATTCTAGAGTTTTTCAGTGCAACTCACTCATATACTATGTACTACACTGTGCGTTTCTTATATTCTAAGTTTTTCAGTGCAACTCACTCATATACTATGTACTACACTGTGCGTTTCTTATATTCTAAGTTTTTGAGTGCAACTCACTCATATACTATGTACTACACTGTGCGTTTCTTATATTCTAAGTTTTTGAGTGCAACTCACTCATATACTATGTACTACACTGTGCGTTTCTTATATTCTAAGTTTTTCAGTGCAACTCACTCATATACTATGTACTACACTGTGCGTTTCTTATATTCTAAGTTTTTCAGTGCAACTCACTCATATACTATGTACTACACTGTGCGTTTCTTATATTCTAAGTTTTTCAGTGCAACTCACTCATATACTATGTACTACACTGTGCGTTTCTTATATTCTAAGTTTTTCAGTGCAACTCACTCATATACTATGTACTACACTGTGCGTTTCTTATATTCTAAGTTTTTCAGTGCAACTCACTCATATACTATGTACTACACTGTGCGTTTCTTATATTCTAAGTTTTTCAGTGCAACTCACTCATATACTATGTACTACACTGTGCGTTTCTTATATTCTAAGTTTTTGAGTGCAACTCACTCATATACTATGTACTACACTGTGCGTTTCTTATATTCTAAGTTTTTCAGTGCAACTCACTCATATACTATGTACTACACTGTGCGTTTCTTATATCCTAAGTTTTTGAGTGCAACTCACTCATATACTATGTACTACACTGTGCGTTTCTTATATTCTAAGTTTTTCAGTGCAACTCACTCATATACTATGTACTACACTGTGCGTTTCTTATATTGTAAGTTTTTCAGTGCAACTCACTCATATACTATGTACTACACTGTGCGTTTCTTATATTCTAAGTTTTTCAGTGCAACTCACTCATATACTATGTACTACACTGTGCATTTCGTGTAATGCGGGTTTTTCAGTAAATTCTAAGTTTTTCAGTGCAACTCACTCATATACTATATACTACACTGTGCGTTTCTTATATTCTAAGTTTTTCAGTGCAACTCACTCATATACTATGTACTACACTGTGCGTTTCTTATATTCTAAGTTTTTCAGTGCAACTCACTCATATACTATGTACTACACTGTGCGTTTCTTATATTCTAAGTTTTTGAGTGCAACTCACTCATATACTATGTACTACACTGTGCGTTTCTTATATTCTAAGTTTTTCAGTGCAACTCACTCATATACTATGTACTACACTGTGCGTTTCTTATATTCTAAGTTTTTCAGTGCAACTCACTCATATACTATGTACTACACTGTGCGTTTCTTATATTCTAAGTTTTTCAGTGCAACTCACTCATATACTATGTACTACACTGTGCGTTTCTTATATTCTAAGTTTTTCAGTGCAACTCACTCATATACTATGTACTACACTGTGCGTTTCTTATATTCTAAGTTTTTCAGTGCAACTCACTCATATACTATGTACTACACTGTGCGTTTCTTATATTCTAAGTTTTTCAGTGCAACTCACTCATATACTATGTACCACACTGTGCGTTTCTTATATTCTAAGTTTTTCAGTGCAACTCACTCATATACTATGTACTACACTGTGCATTTCGTGTAATGCGGGTTTTTCAGTAAATTCTAAGTTTTTCAGTGCAACTCACTCATATACTATATACTACACTGTGCGTTTCTTATATTCTAAGTTTTTCAGTGCAACTCACTCATATACTATGTACTACACTGTGCGTTTCTTATATTCTAAGTTTTTGAGTGCAACTCACTCATATACTATGTACTACACTGTGCGTTTCTTATATTCTAAGTTTTTGAGTGCAACTCACTCATATACTATGTACTACACTGTGCGTTTCTTATATTCTAAGTTTTTCAGTGCAACTCACTCATATACTATGTACTACACTGTGCGTTTCTTATATTCTAAGTTTTTCAGTGCAACTCACTCATATACTATGTACTACACTGTGCGTTTCTTATATTCTAAGTTTTTCAGTGCAACTCACTCATATACTATGTACTACACTGTGCGTTTCTTATATTCTAAGTTTTCCAGTGCAACTCACTCATATACTATGTACTACACTGTGCGTTTCTGATATTCTAAGTTTTTCAGTGCAACTCACTCATATACTATGTACTACACTGTGCGTTTCTTATATTCTAAGTTTTTCAGTGCAACTCACTCATATACTATGTACTACACTGTGCGTTTCTTATATTCTAAGTTTTTCAGTGCAACTCACTCATATACTATGTACTACACTGTGCGTTTCTTATATTCTAAGTTTTTCAGTGCAACTCACTCATATACTATGTACTACACTGTGCGTTTCTTATATTCTAAGTTTTTCAGTGCAACTCACTCATATACTATGTACTACACTGTGCGTTTCTTATATTCTAAGTTTTTCAGTGCAACTCACTCATATACTATGTACTACACTGTGCGTTTCTTATATTCTAAGTTTTTCAGTGCAACTCACTCATATACTATGTACTACACTGTGCGTTTCTTATATTCTAAGTTTTTCAATGCAACTCACTCATATACTATGTACTACACTGTGCGTTTCTTATATTCTAGAGTTTTTCAGTGCAACTCACTCATATACTATGTACTACACTGTGCGTTTCTTATATTCTAAGTTTTTCAGTGCAACTCACTCATATACTATGTACTACACTGTGCGTTTCTTATATTCTAAGTTTTTCAGTGCAACTCACTCATATACTATGTACTACACTGTGCGTTTCTTATATTCTAAGTTTTTCAGTGCAACTCACTCATATACTATGTACTACACTGTGCGTTTCTTATATTCTAAGTTTTTCAGTGCAACTCACTCATATAATATGTACTACACTGTGCGTTTCTTATATTCTAAGTTTTTCAGTGCAACTCACTCATATACTATGTACTACACTGTGCGTTTCTTATATTCTAAGTTTTTCAGTGCAACTCACTCATATACTATGTACTACACTGTGCGTTTCTTATATTCTAAGTTTTTCAGTGCAACTCACTCATATACTATGTACTACACTGTGCGTTTCTTATATTCTAAGTTTTTCAGTGCAACTCACTCATATACTATGTACTACACTGTGCGTTTCTTATATTCTAAGTTTTTCAGTGCAACTCACTCATATACTATGTACTACACTGTGCGTTTCTTATATTCTAAGTTTTTCAGTGCAACTCACTCATATACTATGTACTACACTGTGCGTTTCTTATATTCTAAGTTTTTCAGTGCAACTCACTCATATACTATGTACTACACTGTGCGTTTCTTATATTCTAAGTTTTTCAGTGCAACTCACTCATATACTATGTACTACACTGTGCGTTTCTTATATTCTAAGTTTTTCAGTGCAACTCATTCATATACTATGTACTACACTGTGCATTTCGTGTAATGCGGGTTTTTCAGTTAATTCTAAGTTTTTCAGTGCAACTCACTCATATACTATGTACTACACTGTGCGTTTCTTATATTCTAAGTTTTTCAGTGCAACTCACTCATATACTATGTACTACACTGTGCGTTTCTTATATTCTAAGTTTTTCAGTGCAACTCACTCATATACTATGTACTACACTGTGCGTTTCTTATATTCTAAGTTTTTCAGTGCAACTCACTCATATACTATGTATACACTGTGCGTTTCTTATATTCTAAGTTTTTCAGTGCAACTCACTCATATACTATGTACTACACTGTG
Organism: Mus caroli; assembly: GCF_978045245.1. NCBI lineage: Eukaryota > Metazoa > Chordata > Mammalia > Rodentia > Muridae > Mus > Mus caroli. The sequence goes on from NW_028227651.1 coordinate 67,687, forward strand.
CATTTCGTGTAATGCGGGTTTTTCAGTAAATTCTAAGTTTTTCAGTGCAACTCACTCATATACTATATACTACACTGTGCGTTTCTTATATTCTAAGTTTTTGAGTGCAACTCACTCATATACTATGTACTACACTGTGCGTTTCTTATATTATAAGTTTTTGAGTGCAACTCACTCATATACTATGTACTACACTGTGCGTTTCTTATATTCTAAGTTTTTGAGTGCAACTCACTCATATACTATGTACTACACTGTGCATTTCGTGTAATGCGGGTTTTTCAGTAAATTCTAAGTTTTTCAGTGCAACTCACTCATATACTATATACTACACTGTGCGTTTCTTATATTCTAAGTTTTTCAGTGCAACTCACTCATATACTATGTACTACACTGTGCGTTTCTTAAAATCTAAGTTTTTCAGTGCAACTCACTCATATACTATGTACTACACTGTGCGTTTCTTATATTCTAAGTTTTTCAGTGCAACTCACTCATATACTATGTACTACACTGTGCGTTTCTTAAAATCTAAGTTTTTCAGTGCAACTCACTCATATACTATGTACTACACTGTGCGTTTCTTATATTCTAAGTTTTTCAGTGCAACTCACTCATATACTATGTACTACACTGTGTGTTTCTTAAAATCTAAGTTTTTCAGTGCAACTCACTCATATACTATGTACTACACTGTGCGTTTCTTAAATTCTAAGTTTTTCAGTGCAACTCACTCATATACTATGTACTACACTGTGCGTTTCTTATATTCTAAGTTTTTCAGTGCAACTCACTCATATACTATGTACTACACTGTGCGTTTCTTATATTCTAAGTTTTTCAGTGCAACTCACTCATATACTATGTACTACACTGTGCGTTTCTTATATTCTAAGTTTTTCAGTGCAACTCTCTCATATACTATGTACTACACTGTGCGTTTCTTATATTCTAAGTTTTTCAGTGCAACTCACTCATATACTATGTACTACACTGTGCGTTTCTTATATTCTAAGTTTTTCAGTGCAACTCACTCATATACTATGTACTACACTGTGCGTTTCTTATATTCTAAGTTTTTCAGTGCAACTCACTCATATACTATGTACTACACTGTGCGTTTCTTATATTCTAAGTTTTTCAGTGCAACTCACTCATATACTATGTACTACACTGTGCGTTTCTTATATTCTAGAGTTTTTCAGTGCAACTCACTCATATACTATGTACTACACTGTGCGTTTCTTATATTCTAAGTTTTTCAGTGCAACTCACTCATATACTATGTACTACACTGTGCGTTTCTTATATTCTAAGTTTTTGAGTGCAACTCACTCATATACTATGTACTACACTGTGCGTTTCTTATATTCTAAGTTTTTCAGTGCAACTCACTCATATACTATGTACTACACTGTGCGTTTCTTATATTCTAAGTTTTTCAGTGCAACTCACTCATATACTATGTACTACACTGTGCGTTTCTTATATTCTAAGTTTTTCAGTGCAACTCACTCATATACTATGTACTACACTGTGCGTTTCTTATATTCTAAGTTTTTGAGTGCAACTCACTCATATACTATGTACTACACTGTGCGTTTCTTATATTCTAAGTTTTTCAGTGCAACTCACTCATATACTATGTACTACACTGTGCGTTTCTTATATTCTAAGTTTTTGAGTGCAACTCACTCATATACTATGTACTACACTGTGCGTTTCTTATATTCTAAGTTTTTCAGTGCAACTCACTCATATACTATGTACTACACTGTGCGTTTCTTATATCCTAAGTTTTTGAGTGCAACTCACTCATATACTATGTACTACACTGTGCGTTTCTTATATTCTAAGTTTTTCAGTGCAACTCACTCATATACTATGTACTACACTGTGCGTTTCTTATATTGTAAGTTTTTCAGTGCAACTCACTCATATACTATGTACTACACTGTGCGTTTCTTATATTCTAAGTTTTTCAGTGCAACTCACTCATATACTATGTACTACACTGTGCATTTCGTGTAATGCGGGTTTTTCAGTAAATTCTAAGTTTTTCAGTGCAACTCACTCATATACTATATACTACACTGTGCGTTTCTTATATTCTAAGTTTTTCAGTGCAACTCACTCATATACTATGTACTACACTGTGCGTTTCTTATATTCTAAGTTTTTCAGTGCAACTCACTCATATACTATGTACTACACTGTGCGTTTCTTATATTCTAAGTTTTTCAGTGCAACTCACTCATATACTATGTACTACACTGTGCGTTTCTTATATTCTAAGTTTTTCAGTGCAACTCACTCATATACTATGTACTACACTGTGCGTTTCTTATATTCTAAGTTTTTCAGTGCAACTCACTCATATACTATGTACTACACTGTGCGTTTCTTATATTCTAAGTTTTTCAGTGCAACTCACTCATATACTATGTACTACACTGTGCGTTTCTTATATTCTAAGTTTTTCAGTGCAACTCACTCATATACTATGTACTACACTGTGCGTTTCTTATATTCTAAGTTTTTCAGTGCAACTCACTCATATACTATGTACTACACTGTGCGTTTCTTATATTCTAAGTTTTTCAGTGCAACTCACTCATATACTATGTACCACACTGTGCGTTTCTTATATTCTAAGTTTTTCAGTGCAACTCACTCATATACTATGTACTACACTGTGCATTTCGTGTAATGCGGGTTTTTCAGTAAATTCTAAGTTTTTCAGTGCAACTCACTCATATACTATATACTACACTGTGCGTTTCTTATATTCTAAGTTTTTCAGTGCAACTCACTCATATACTATGTACTACACTGTGCGTTTCTTATATTCTAAGTTTTTGAGTGCAACTCACTCATATACTATGTACTACACTGTGCATTTCGTGTAATGCGGGTTTTTCAGTAAATTCTAAGTTTTTCAGTGCAACTCACTCATATACTATGTACTACACTGTGCGTTTCTTAAAATCTAAGTTTTTCAGTGCAACTCACTCATATACTATGTACTACACTGTGCGTTTCTTATATTCTAAGTTTTTCAGTGCAACTCACTCATATACTATGTACTACACTGTGCGTTTCTTAAAATCTAAGTTTTTCAGTGCAACTCACTCATATACTATGTACTACACTGTGCGTTTCTTATATTCTAAGTTTTTCAGTGCAACTCACTCATATACTATGTACTACACTGTGTGTTTCTTAAAATCTAAGTTTTTCAGTGCAACTCACTCATATACTATGTACTACACTGTGCGTTTCTTATATTCTAAGTTTTCAGTGCAACTCACTCATATACTATGTACTACACTGTGCGTTTCTTATATTCTAAGTTTTTCAGTGCAACTCTCTCATATACTATGTACTACACTGTGCGTTTCTTATATTCTAAGTTTTTCAGTGCAACTCACTCATATACTATGTACTACACTGTGCGTTTCTTATATTCTAAGTTTTTCAGTGCAACTCACTCATATACTATGTACTACACTGTGCGTTTCTTATATTCTAAGTTTTTCAGTGCAACTCACTCATATACTATGTACTACACTGTGCGTTTCTTATATTCTAAGTTTTTCAGTGCAACTCACTCATATACTATGTACTACACTGTGCGTTTCTTATATTCTAGAGTTTTTCAGTGCAACTCACTCATATACTATGTACTACACTGTGCGTTTCTTATATTCTAAGTTTTTCAGTGCAACTCACTCATATAGTATGTACTACACTGTGCGTTTCTTATATTCTAAGTTTTTGAGTGCAACTCACTCATATACTATGTACTACACTGTGCGTTTCTTATATTCTAAGTTTTTCAGTGCAACTCACTCATATACTATGTACTACACTGTGCGTTTCTTATATTCTAAGTTTTTCAGTGCAACTCACTCATATACTATGTACTACACTGTGCGTTTCTTATATTCTAAGTTTTTCAGTGCAACTCACTCATATACTATGTACTACACTGTGCGTTTCTTATATTCTAAGTTTTTCAGTGCAACTCACTCATATACTATGTACTACACTGTGCGTTTCTTATATTCTAAGTTTTTCAGTGCAACTCACTCATATACTATGTACTACACTGTGCGTTTCTTATATTCTAAGTTTTTCAGTGCAACTCACTCATATACTATGTACTACACTGTGCGTTTCTTATATTCTAAGTTTTTCAGTGCAACTCACTCATATACTATGTACTACACTGTGCGTTTCTTATATTCTAAGTTTTTGAGTGCAACTCACTCATATACTATGTACTACACTGTGCGTTTCTTATATTCTAAGTTTTTCAGTGCAACTCACTCATATACTATGTACTACACTGTGCGTTTCTTATATCCTAAGTTTTTGAGTGCAACTCACTCATATACTATGTACTACACTGTGCGTTTCTTATATTCTAAGTTTTTCAGTGCAACTCACTCATATACTATGTACTACACTGTGCGTTTCTTATATTGTAAGTTTTTCAGTGCAACTCACTCATATACTATGTACTACACTGTGCGTTTCTTATATTCTAAGTTTTTCAGTGCAACTCACTCATATACTATGTACTACACTGTGCATTTCGTGTAATGCGGGTTTTTCAGTAAATTCTAAGTTTTTCAGTGCAACTCACTCATATACTATATACTACACTGTGCGTTTCTTATATTCTAAGTTTTTCAGTGCAACTCACTCATATACTAAGTACTACACTGTGCGTTTCTTATATTCTAAGTTTTTCAGTGCAACTCACTCATATACTATGTACTACACTGTGCGTTTCTTATATTCTAAGTTTTTGAGTGCAACTCACTCATATACTATGTACTACACTGTGCGTTTCTTATATTCTAAGTTTTTCAGTGCAACTCACTCATATACTATGTACTACACTGTGCGTTTCTTATATTCTAAGTTTTTCAGTGCAACTCACTCATATACTATGTACTACACTGTGCGTTTCTTATATTCTAAGTTTTTCAGTGCAACTCACTCATATACTATGTACTACACTGTGCGTTTCTTATATTCTAAGTTTTTCAGTGCAACTCATTCATATACTATGTACTACACTGTGCGTTTCTTATATTCTAAGTTTTTCAGTGCAACTCACTCATATACTATGTACTACACTGTGCGTTTCTTATATTCTAAGTTTTTCAGTGCAACTCACTCATATACTATGTACCACACTGTGCGTTTCTTATATTCTAAGTTTTTCAGTGCAACTCACTCATATACTATGTACTACACTGTGCATTTCGTGTAATGCGGGTTTTTCAGTAAATTCTAAGTTTTTCAGTGCAACTCACTCATATACTATATACTACACTGTGCGTTTCTTATATTCTAAGTTTTTCAGTACAACTCACTCATATACTATGTACTACACTGTGCGTTTCTTATATTCTAAGTTTTTCAGTGCAACTCACTCATATACTATGTACTACACTGTGCGTTTCTTATATTCTAAGTTTTTGAGTGCAACTCACTCATATACTATGTACTACACTGTGCGTTTCTTATATTCTAAGTTTTTCAGTGCAACTCACTCATATACTATGTACTACACTGTGCGTTTCTTATATTCTAAGTTTTTCAGTGCAACTCACTCATATACTATGTACTACACTGTGCGTTTCTTATATTCTAAGTTTTTCAGTGCAACTCACTCATATACTATGTACTACACTGTGCGTTTCTTATATTCTAAGTTTTTGAGTGCAACTCACTCATATACTATGTACTACACTGTGCGTTTCTTATATTCTAAGTTTTTCAGTGCAACTCACTCATATACTATGTACTACACTGTGCGTTTCTTATATTCTAAGTTTTTGAGTGCAACTCACTCATATACTATGTACTACACTGTGCGTTTCTTATATTCTAAGTTTTTCAGTGCAACTCACTCATATACTATGTACTACACTGTGCGTTTCTTATATTCTAAGTTTTTCAGTGCAACTCACTCATATACTATGTACTACACTGTGCGTTTCTTATATTGTAAGTTTTTCAGTGCAACTCACTCATATACTATGTACTACACTGTGCGTTTCTTATATTCTAAGTTTTTCAGTGCAACTCACTCATATACTATGTACTACACTGTGCATTTCGTGTAATGCGGGTTTTTCAGTAAATTCTAAGTTTTTCAGTGCAACTCACTCATATACTATATACTACACTGTGCGTTTCTTATATTCTAAGTTTTTCAGTGCAACTCACTCATATACTATGTACTACACTGTGCGTTTCTTATATTCTAAGTTTTTCAGTGCAACTCACTCATATACTATGTACTACACTGTGCGTTTCTTATATTCTAAGTTTTTGAGTGCAACTCACTCATATACTATGTACTACACTGTGCGTTTCTTATATTCTAAGTTTTTCAGTGCAACTCACTCATATACTATGTACTACACTGTGCGTTTCTTATATTCTAAGTTTTTCAGTGCAACTCACTCATATACTATGTACTACTCTGTGCGTTTCTTATATTCTAAGTTTTTCAGTGCAACTCACTCATATACTATGTACTACACTGTGCGTTTCTTATATTCTAAGTTTTTCAGTGCAACTCACTCATATACTATGTACTACACTGTGCGTTTCTTATATTCTAAGTTTTTCAGTGCAACTCACTCATATACTATGTACTACACTGTGCGTTTCTTATATTCTAAGTTTTTCAGTGCAACTCACTCATATACTATGTACCACACTGTGCGTTTCTTATATTCTACGTTTTTCAGTGCAACTCACTCATATACTATGTACTACACTGTGCATTTCGTGTAATGCGGGTTTTTCAGTAAATTCTAAGTTTTTCAGTGCAACTCACTCATATACTATATACTACACTGTGCGTTTCTTATATTCTAAGTTTTTCAGTGCAACTCACTCATATACTATGTACTACACTGTGCGTTTCTTATATTCTAAGTTTTTGAGTGCAACTCACTCATATACTATGTACTACACTGTGCATTTCGTGTAATGCGGGTTTTTCAGTAAATTCTAAGTTTTTCAGTGCAACTCACTCATATACTATGTACTACACTGTGCGTTTCTTAAAATCTAAGTTTTTCAGTGCAACTCACTCATATACTATGTACTACACTGTGCATTTCTTATATTCTAAGTTTTTCAGTGCAACTCACTCATATACTATGTACTACACTGTGCGTTTCTTAAAATCTAAGTTTTTCAGTGCAACTCACTCATATACTATGTACTACACTGTGTGTTTCTTAAAATCTAAGTTTTTCAGTGCAACTCACTCATATACTATGTACTACACTGTGCGTTTCTTATATTCTAAGTTTTTCAGTGCAACTCTCTCATATACTATGTACTACACTGTGCGTTTCTTATATTCTAAGTTTTTCAGTGCAACTCACTCATATACTATGTACTACACTGTGCGTTTCTTATATTCTAAGTTTTTCAGTGCAACTCACTCATATACTATGTACTACACTGTGCGTTTCTTATATTCTAAGTTTTTCAGTGCAACTCACTCATATACTATGTACTACACTGTGCGTTTCTTATATTCTAAGTTTTTCAGTGCAACTCACTCATATACTATGTACTACACTGTGCGTTTCTTATATTCTAGAGTTTTTCAGTGCAACTCACTCATATACTATGTACTACACTGTGCGTTTCTTATATTCTAAGTTTTTCAGTGCAACTCACTCATATAGTATGTACTACACTGTGCGTTTCTTATATTCTAAGTTTTTGAGTGCAACTCACTCATATACTATGTACTACACTGTGCGTTTCTTATATTCTAAGTTTTTCAGTGCAACTCACTCATATACTATGTACTACACTGTGCGTTTCTTATATTCTAAGTTTTTCAGTGCAACTCACTCATATACTATGTACTACACTGTGCGTTTCTTATATTCTAAGTTTTTCAGTGCAACTCACTCATATACTATGTACTACACTGTGCGTTTCTTATATTCTAAGTTTTTCAGTGCAACTCACTCATATACTATGTACTACACTGTGCGTTTCTTATATTCTAAGTTTTTCAGTGCAACTCACTCATATACTATGTACTACACTGTGCGTTTCTTATATTCTAAGTTTTTGAGTGCAACTCACTCATATACTATGTACTACACTGTGCGTTTCTTATATTCTAAGTTTTTCAGTGCAACTCACTCATATACTATGTACTACACTGTGCGTTTCTTATATTCTAAGTTTTTGAGTGCAACTCACTCATATACTATGTACTACACTGTGCGTTTCTTATATTCTAAGTTTTTCAGTGCAACTCACTCATATACTATGTACTACACTGTGCGTTTCTTATATCCTAAGTTTTTGAGTGCAACTCACTCATATACTATGTACTACACTGTGCGTTTCTTATATTCTAAGTTTTTCAGTGCAACTCACTCATATACTATGTACTACACTGTGCGTTTCTTATATTGTAAGTTTTTCAGTGCAACTCACTCATATACTATGTACTACACTGTGCGTTTCTTATATTCTAAGTTTTTCAGTGCAACTCACTCATATACTATGTACTACACTGTGCATTTCGTGTAATGCGGGTTTTTCAGTAAATTCTAAGTTTTTCAGTGCAACTCACTCATATACTATATACTACACTGTGCGTTTCTTATATTCTAAGTTTTTCAGTGCAACTCACTCATATACTAAGTACTACACTGTGCGTTTCTTATATTCTAAGTTTTTGAGTGCAACTCACTCATATACTATGTACTACACTGTGCGTTTCTTATATTCTAAGTTTTTCAGTGCAACTCACTCATATACTATGTACTACACTGTGCGTTTCTTATATTCTAAGTTTTTCAGTGCAACTCACTCATATACTATGTACTACACTGTGCGTTTCTTATATTCTAAGTTTTTCAGTGCAACTCACTCATATACTATGTACTACACTGTGCGTTTCTTATATTCTAAGTTTTCCAGTGCAACTCACTCATATACTATGTACTACACTGTGCGTTTCTGATATTCTAAATTTTTCAGTGCAACTCACTCATATACTATGTACTACACTGTGCGTTTCTTATATTCTAAGTATTTCAGTGCAACTCACTCATATACTATGTACTACACTGTGCGTTTCTTATATTCTAAGTTTTTCAGTGCAACTCAATCATATACAATGTACTACACTGTGCGTTTCTTATATTCTAAGTTTTTCAGTGCAACTCACTCATATACTATGTACTACACTGTGCGTTTCTTATATTCTAAGTTTTTCAGTGCAACTCACTCATATACTATGTACTACACTGTGCGTTTCTTATATTCTAAGTTTTTGAGTGCAACTCACTCATATACTATGTACTACACTGTGCGTTTCTTATATTCTAAGTTTTTCAGTGCAACTCACTCATATACTATGTACTACACTGTGCGTTTCTTATATTCTAAGTTTTTCAGTGCAACTCACTCATATACTATGTACTACACTGTGCGTTTCTTATATCCTAAGTTTTTGAGTGCAACTCACTCATATACTATGTACTACACTGTGCGTTTCTTATATTCTAAGTTTTTCAGTGCAACTCACTCATATACTATGTACTACACTGTGCGTTTCTTATATTGTAAGTTTTTCAGTGCAACTCACTCATATACTATGTACTACACTGTGCGTTTCTTATATTCTAAGTTTTTCAGTGCAACTCACTCATATACTATGTACTACACTGTGCATTTCGTGTAATGCGGGTTTTTCAGTAAATTCTAAGTTTTTCAGTGCAACTCACTCATATACTATATACTACACTGTGCGTTTCTTATATTCTAAGTTTTTCAGTGCAACTCACTCATATACTAAGTACTACACTGTGCGTTTCTTATATTCTAAGTTTTTCAGTGCAACTCACTCATATACTATGTACTACACTGTGCGTTTCTTATATTCTAAGTTTTTGAGTGCAACTCACTCATATACTATGTACTACACTGTGCGTTTCTTATATTCTAAGTTTTTCAGTGCAACTCACTCATATACTATGTACTACACTGTGCGTTTCTTATATTCTAAGTTTTTCAGTGCAACTCACTCATATACTATGTACTACACTGTGCGTTTCTTATATTCTAAGTTTTTCAGTGCAACTCACTCATATACTATGTACTACACTGTGCGTTTCTTATATTCTAAGTTTTTCAGTGCAACTCATTCATATACTATGTACTACACTGTGCGTTTCTTATATTCTAAGTTTTTCAGTGCAACTCACTCATATACTATGTACTACACTGTGCGTTTCTTATATTCTAAGTTTTTCAGTGCAACTCACTCATATACTATGTACCACACTGTGCGTTTCTTATATTCTAAGTTTTTCAGTGCAACTCACTCATATACTATGTACTACACTGTGCATTTCGTGTAATGCGGGTTTTTCAGTAAATTCTAAGTTTTTCAGTGCAACTCACTCATATACTATATACTACACTGTGCGTTTCTTATATTCTAAGTTTTTCAGTACAACTCACTCATATACTATGTACTACACTGTGCGTTTCTTATATTCTAAGTTTTTCAGTGCAACTCACTCATATACTATGTACTACACTGTGCGTTTCTTATATTCTAAGTTTTTGAGTGCAACTCACTCATATACTATGTACTACACTGTGCGTTTCTTATATTCTAAGTTTTTCAGTGCAACTCACTCATATACTATGTACTACACTGTGCGTTTCTTATATTCTAAGTTTTTCAGTGCAACTCACTCATATACTATGTACTACACTGTGCGTTTCTTATATTCTAAGTTTTTCAGTGCAACTCACTCATATACTATGTACTACACTGTGCGTTTCTTATATTCTAAGTTTTTGAGTGCAACTCACTCATATACTATGTACTACACTGTGCGTTTCTTATATTCTAAGTTTTTCAGTGCAACTCACTCATATACTATGTACTACACTGTGCGTTTCTTATATTCTAAGTTTTTGAGTGCAACTCACTCATATACTATGTACTACACTGTGCGTTTCTTATATTCTAAGTTTTTCAGTGCAACTCACTCATATACTATGTACTACACTGTGCGTTTCTTATATTCTAAGTTTTTCAGTGCAACTCACTCATATACTATGTACTACACTGTGCGTTTCTTATATTGTAAGTTTTTCAGTGCAACTCACTCATATACTATGTACTACACTGTGCGTTTCTTATATTCTAAGTTTTTCAGTGCAACTCACTCATATACTATGTACTACACTGTTCATTTCGTGTAATGCGGGTTTTTCAGTAAATTCTAAGTTTTTCAGTGCAACTCACTCATATACTATATACTACACTGTGCGTTTCTTATATTCTAAGTTTTTCAGTGCAACTCACTCATATACTATGTACTACACTGTGCGTTTCTTATATTCTAAGTTTTTCAGTGCAACTCACTCATATACTATGTACTACACTGTGCGTTTCTTATATTCTAAGTTTTTGAGTGCAACTCACTCATATACTATGTACTACACTGTGCGTTTCTTATATTCTAAGTTTTTCAGTGCAACTCACTCATATACTATGTACTACACTGTGCGTTTCTTATATTCTAAGTTTTTCAGTGCAACTCACTCATATACTATGTACTACTCTGTGCGTTTCTTATATTCTAAGTTTTTCAGTGCAACTCACTCATATACTATGTACTACACTGTGCGTTTCTTATATTCTAAGTTTTTCAGTGCAACTCACTCATATACTATGTACTACACTGTGCGTTTCTTATATTCTAAGTTTTTCAGTGCAACTCACTCATATACTATGTACTACACTGTGCGTTTCTTATATTCTAAGTTTTTCAGTGCAACTCACTCATATACTATGTACCACACTGTGCGTTTCTTATATTCTACGTTTTTCAGTGCAACTCACTCATATACTATGTACTACACTGTGCATTTCGTGTAATGCGGGTTTTTCAGTAAATTCTAAGTTTTTCAGTGCAACTCACTCATATACTATATACTACACTGTGCGTTTCTTATATTCTAAGTTTTTCAGTGCAACTCACTCATATACTATGTACTACACTGTGCGTTTCTTATATTCTAAGTTTTTGAGTGCAACTCACTCATATACTATGTACTACACTGTGCATTTCGTGTAATGCGGGTTTTTCAGTAAATTCTAAGTTTTTCAGTGCAACTCACTCATATACTATGTACTACACTGTGCGTTTCTTAAAATCTAAGTTTTTCAGTGCAACTCACTCATATACTATGTACTACACTGTGCGTTTCTTATATTCTAAGTTTTTCAGTGCAACTCACTCATATACTATGTACTACACTGTGCGTTTCTTAAAATCTAAGTTTTTCAGTGCAACTCACTCATATACTATGTACTACACTGTGCGTTTCTTATATTCTAAGTTTTTCAGTGCAACTCACTCATATACTATGTACTACACTGTGTGTTTCTTAAAATCTAAGTTTTTCAGTGCAACTCACTCATATACTATGTACTACACTGTGCGTTTCTTAAATTCTAAGTTTTTCAGTGCAACTCACTCATATACTATGTACTACACTGTGCGTTTCTTATATTCTAAGTTTTTCAGTGCAACTCACTCATATACTATGTACTACACTGTGCGTTTCTTATATTCTAAGTTTTTCAGTGCAACTCACTCATATACTATGTACTACACTGTGCGTTTCTTATATTCTAAGTTTTTCAGTGCAACTCTCTCATATACTATGTACTACACTGTGCGTTTCTTATATTCTAAGTTTTTCAGTGCAACTCACTCATATACTATGTACTACACTGTGCGTTTCTTATATTCTAAGTTTTTCAGTGCAACTCACTCATATACTATGTACTACACTGTGCGTTTCTTATATTCTAAGTTTTTCAGTGCAACTCACTCATATACTATGTACTACACTGTGCGTTTCTTATATTCTAAGTTTTTCAGTGCAACTCACTCATATACTATGTACTACACTGTGCGTTTCTTATATTCTAGAGTTTTTCAGTGCAACTCACTCATATACTATGTACTACACTGTGCGTTTCTTATATTCTAAGTTTTTCAGTGCAACTCACTCATATAGTATGTACTACACTGTGCGTTTCTTATATTCTAAGTTTTTGAGTGCAACTCACTCATATACTATGTACTATACTGTGCGTTTCTTATATTCTAAGTTTTTCAGTGCAACTCACTCATATACTATGTACTACACTGTGCGTTTCTTATATTCTAAGTTTTTCAGTGCAACTCACTCATATACTATGTACTACACTGTGCGTTTCTTATATTCTAAGTTTTTCAGTGCAACTCACTCATATACTATGTACTACACTGTGCGTTTCTTATATTCTAAGTTTTTCAGTGCAACTCACTCATATACTATGTACTACACTGTGCGTTTCTTATATTCTAAGTTTTTCAGTGCAACTCACTCATATACTATGTACTACACTGTGCGTTTCTTATATTCTAAGTTTTTGAGTGCAACTCACTCATATACTATGTACTACACTGTGCGTTTCTTATATTCTAAGTTTTTCAGTGCAACTCACTCATATACTATGTACTACACTGTGCGTTTCTTATATTCTAAGTTTTTGAGTGCAACTCACTCATATACTATGTACTACACTGTGCGTTTCTTATATTCTAAGTTTTTCAGTGCAACTCACTCATATACTATGTACTACACTGTGCGTTTCTTATATCCTAAGTTTTTGAGTGCAACTCACTCATATACTATGTACTACACTGTGCGTTTCTTATATTCTAAGTTTTTCAGTGCAACTCACTCATATACTATGTACTACACTGTGCGTTTCTTATATTGTAAGTTTTTCAGTGCAACTCACTCATATACTATGTACTACACTGTGCGTTTCTTATATTCTAAGTTTTTCAGTGCAACTCACTCATATACTATGTACTACACTGTGCATTTCGTGTAATGCGGGTTTTTCAGTAAATTCTAAGTTTTTCAGTGCAACTCACTCATATACTATATACTACACTGTGCGTTTCTTATATTCTAAGTTTTTCAGTGCAACTCACTCATATACTAAGTACTACACTGTGCGTTTCTTATATTCTAAGTTTTTCAGTGCAACTCACTCATATACTATGTACTACACTGTGCGTTTCTTATATTCTAAGTTTTTGAGTGCAACTCACTCATATACTATGTACTACACTGTGCGTTTCTTATATTCTAAGTTTTTCAGTGCAACTCACTCATATACTATGTACTACACTGTGCGTTTCTTATATTCTAAGTTTTTCAGTGCAACTCACTCATATACTATGTACTACACTGTGCGTTTCTTATATTCTAAGTTTTTCAGTGCAACTCACTCATATACTATGTACTACACTGTGCGTTTCTTATATTCTAAGTTTTTCAGTGCAACTCATTCATATACTATGTACTACACTGTGCGTTTCTTATATTCTAAGTTTTTCAGTGCAACTCACTCATATACTATGTACTACACTGTGCGTTTCTTATATTCTAAGTTTTTCAGTGCAACTCACTCATATACTATGTACCACACTGTGCGTTTCTTATATTCTAAGTTTTTCAGTGCAACTCACTCATATACTATGTACTACACTGTGCATTTCGTGTAATGCGGGTTTTTCAGTAAATTCTAAGTTTTTCAGTGCAACTCACTCATATACTATATACTACACTGTGCGTTTCTTATATTCTAAGTTTTTCAGTACAACTCACTCATATACTATGTACTACACTGTGCGTTTCTTATATTCTAAGTTTTTGAGTGCAACTCACTCATATACTATGTACTACACTGTGCGTTTCTTATATTCTAAGTTTTTGAGTGCAACTCACTCATATACTATGTACTACACTGTGCGTTTCTTATATTCTAAGTTTTTCAGTGCAACTCACTCATATACTATGTACTACACTGTGCGTTTCTTATATTCTAAGTTTTTCAGTGCAACTCACTCATATACTATGTACTACACTGTGCGTTTCTTATATTCTAAGTTTTTCAGTGCAACTCACTCATATACTATGTACTACACTGTGCGTTTCTTATATTCTAAGTTTTCCAGTGCAACTCACTCATATACTATGTACTACACTGTGCGTTTCTGATATTCTAAATTTTTCAGTGCAACTCACTCATATACTATGTACTACACTGTGCGTTTCTTATATTCTAAGTTTTTCAGTGCAACTCACTCATATACTATGTACTACACTGTGCGTTTCTTATATTCTAAGTTTTTCAGTGCAACTCAATCATATACTATGTACTACACTGTGCGTTTCTTATATTCTAAGTTTTTCAGTGCAACTCACTCATATACTATGTACTACACTGTGCGTTTCTTATATTCTAAGTTTTTCAGTGCAACTCACTCATATACTATGTACTACACTGTGCGTTTCTTATATTCTAAGTTTTTGAGTGCAACTCACTCATATACTATGTACTACACTGTGCGTTTCTTATATTCTAAGTTTTTCAGTGCAACTCACTCATATACTATGTACTACACTGTGCGTTTCTTATATTCTAAGTTTTTCAGTGCAACTCACTCATATACTATGTACTACACTGTGCGTTTCTTATATTCTAAGTTTTTCAGTGCAACTCACTCATATACTATGTACTACACTGTGCGTTTCTTATATTCTAAGTTTTTCAGTGCAACTCACTCATATACTATGTACTACACTGTGCGTTTCTTATATTCTAGAGTTTTTCAGTGCAACTCACTCATATACTATGTACTACACTGTGCGTTTCTTATATTCTAAGTTTTTCAGTGCAACTCACTCATATACTATGTACTACACTGTGCGTTTCTTATATTCTAAGTTTTTCAGTGCAACTCACTCATATACTATGTACTACACTGTGCGTTTCTTATATTCTAAGTTTTTCAGTGCAACTCACTCATATACTATGTACTACACTGTGCGTTTCTTATATTCTAAGTTTTTCAGTGCAACTCACTCATATACTATGTACTACACTGTGCGTTTCTTATATTCTAAGTTTTTCAGTGCAACTCACTCATATACTATGTACTACACTGTGCGTTTCTTATATTCTAAGTTTTTCAGTGCAACTCACTCATATACTATGTACTACACTGTGCGTTTCTTATATTCTAAGTTTTTCAGTGCAACTCACTCATATACTATGTACTACACTGTGCGTTTCTTATATTCTAAGTTTTTCAGTGCAACTCACTCATATACTATGTACTACACTGTGCATTTCGTGTAATGCGGGTTTTTCAGTAAATTCTAAGTTTTTCAGTGCAACTCACTCATATACTATATACTACACTGTGCGTTTCTTATATTCTAAGTTTTTCAGTGCAACTCACTCATATACTATGTACTACACTGTGCGTTTCTTATATTCTAAGTTTTTGAGTGCAACTCACTCATATACTATGTACTACACTGTGCGTTTCTTATATTCTAAGTTTTTGAGTGCAACTCACTCATATACTATGTACTACACTGTGCGTTTCTTATATTCTAAGTTTTTGAGTGCAACTCACTCATATACTATGTACTACACTGTGCGTTTCTTATATTCTAAGTTTTTCAGTTCAACTCACTCATATACTATGTACTACAGTGTGCGTTTCTTATATTCTAAGTTTTTCAGTGCAACTCACTCATATACTATGTACTACACTGTGCGTTTCTTATATTCTAAGTTTTCCAGTGCAACTCACTCATATACTATGTACTACACTGTGCGTTTCTGATATTCTAAGTTTTTCAGTGCAACTCACTCATATACTATGTACTACACTGTGCGTTTCTGATATTCTAAGTTTTTCAGTGCAACTCACTCATATACTATGTACTACACTGTGCGTTTCTTATATTCTAAGTTTTTCAGTGCAACTCAATCATATACTATGTACTACACTGTGCGTTTCTTATATTCTAAGTTTTTCAGTGCAACTCACTCATATACTATGTACTACACTGTGCGTTTCTTATATTCTAAGTTTTTCAGTGCAACTCACTCATATACTATGTACTACACTGTGCGTTTCTTATATTCTAAGTTTTTCAGTGCAACTCACTCATATACTATGTACTACACTGTGCGTTTCTTATATTCTAAGTTTTTCAGTGCAACTCACTCATATACTATGTACTACACTGTGCGTTTCTTATATTCTAAGTTTTTCAGTGCAACTCACTCATATACTATGTACTACACTGTGCGTTTCTTATATTCTAAGTTTTTCAGTGCAACTCACTCATATACTATGTACTACACTGTGCGTTTCTTATATTCTAAGTTTTTCAGTGCAACTCACTCATATACTATGTACTACACTGTGCGTTTCTTATATTCTAAGTTTTTCAGTGCAACTCACTCATATACTATGTACTACACTGTGCGTTTCTTATATTCTAAGTTTTTCAGTGCAACTCACTCATATACTATGTACTACACTGTGCGTTTCTTATATTCTAAGTTTTTCAGTGCAACTCACTCATATACTATGTACTACACTGTGCGTTTCTTATATTCTAAGTTTTTCAGTGCAACTCACTCATATACTCTGTACTACACTGTGCGTTTCTTATATTCTAAGTTTTTCAGTGCAACTCACTCATATACTATGTACTACACTGTGCGTTCTTATATTCTAAGTTTTTCAGTGCAACTCACTCATATACTATGTACTACACTGTGCGTTTCTTATATTCTAAGTTTTTCAGTGCAACTCACTCATATACTATGTACTACACTGTGCGTTTCTTATATTCTAAGTTTTTCAGTGCAAGTCACTCATATACTATGTACTACACTGTGCGTTTCTTATATTCTAAGTTTTTCAGTGCAACTCACTCATATACTATGTACTACACTGTGCGTTTCTTATATTCTAAGTTTTTCAGTGCAACTCACTCATATACTATGTACTACACTGTGCGTTTCTTATATTCTAAGTTTTTCAGTGCAACTCACTCATATACTATGTACTACACTGTGCGTTTCTTATATTCTAAGTTTTTCAGTGCAACTCACTCATATACTATGTACTACACTGTGCATTTCGTGTAATGCAGGTTTTTCAGTAAATTCTAAGTTTTTCATTGCAACTCAATCATATACTATGTACTACACTGTGCGTTTCTTATATTCTAAGTTTTTCAGTGCAACTCACTCATATACTATGTACTACACTGTGCGTTTCTTATATTCTAAGTTTTTCAGTGCAACTCACTCATATACTATGTACTACACTGTGCGTTTCTTATATTCTAAGTTTTTGAGTGCAACTCACTCATATACTATGTACTACACTGTGCGTTTCTTATATTCTAAGTTTTTCAGTGCAACTCACTCATATACTATGTACTACACTGTGCGTTTCTTATATTCTAAGTTTTTGAGTGCAACTCACTCATATACTATGTACTACACTGTGCGTTTCTTATATTCTAAGTTTTTCAGTGCAACTCACTCATATACTATGTACTACACTGTGCGTTTCTTATATTCTAAGTTTTTCAGTGCAACTCACTCATATACTATGTACTACACTGTGCGTTTCTTATATTCTAAGTTTTTCAGTGCAACTCACTCATATACTATGTACTACACTGTGCGTTTCTTATATTCTAAGTTTTTCAGTGCAACTCACTCATATACTATGTACTACACTGTGCGTTTCTTATATTCTAAGTTTTTGAGTGCAACTCACTCATATACTATGTACTACACTGTGCGTTTCTTATATTCTAAGTTTTTCAGTGCAACTCACTCATATACTATGTACTACACTGTGCGTTTCTTATATTCTAAGTTTTTGAGTGCAACTCACTCATATACTATGTACTACACTGTGCGTTTCTTATATTCTAAGTTTTTGAGTGCAACTCACTCATATACTATGTACTACACTGTGCGTTTCTTATATTCTAAGTTTTTGAGTGCAACTCACTCATATACTATGTACTACACTGTGCGTTTCTTATATTCTAAGTTTTTCAGTGCAACTCACTCATATACTATGTACTACACTGTGCGTTTCTTATATTCTAAGTTTTTCAGTGCAACTCACTCATATACTATGTACTACACTGTGCGTTTCTTATATTCTAAGTTTTTCAATGAAACTCACTCATATACTATGTACTACACTGTGCGTTTCTTATATTCTAAGTTTTTCAGTGCAACTCACTCATATACTATGTACTACACTGTGCGTTTCTTATATTCTAAGTTTTTCAGTGCAACTCACTCATATACTATGTACTACACTGTGCGTTTCTTATATT
Source organism: Mus caroli (assembly GCF_978045245.1). Lineage (NCBI taxonomy): Eukaryota > Metazoa > Chordata > Mammalia > Rodentia > Muridae > Mus > Mus caroli. Next base: position 87,043 of record NW_028227651.1, read on the forward strand.
CTAAGTTTTTCAGTGCAACTCACTCATATACTATGTACTACACTGTGCGTTTCTTATATTCTAAGTTTTTCAGTGCAACTCACTCATATACTATGTACTACACTGTGCGTTTCTTATATTCTAAGTTTTTCAGTGCAACTCACTCATATACTATGTACTACACTGTGCGTTTCTTATATTCTAAGTTTTTCAGTGCAACTCACTCATATACTATGTACTACACTGTGCGTTTCTTATATTCTAAGTTTTTCAGTGCAACTCACTCATATACTATGTACTACACTGTGCGTTTCTTATATTCTAAGTTTTTCAGTGCAACTCACTCATATACTATGTACTACACTGTGCGTTTCTTATATTCTAAGTTTTTCAGTGCAACTCACTCATATACTATGTACTACACTGTGCGTTTCTTATATTCTAAGTTTTTGAGTGCAACTCACTCATATACTATGTACTACACTGTGCGTTTCTTATATTCTAAGTTTTTCAGTGCAACTCACTCATATACTATGTACTACACTGTGCGTTTCTTATATTCTAAGTTTTTCAGTGCAACTCACTCATATACTATGTACTACACTGTGCGTTTCTTATATTCTAAGTTTTTCAGTGCAACTCACTCATATACTATGTACTACACTGTGCGTTTCTTATATTCTAAGTTTTTCAGTGCAACTCACTCATATACTATGTACTACACTGTGCGTTTCTTATATTCTAAGTTTTTCAGTGCAACTCACTCATATACTATGTACTACACTGTGCGTTTCTTATATTCTAAGTTTTTCAGTGCAACTCACTCATATACTATGTACTACACTGTGCGTTTCTTATATTCTAAGTTTTTCAGTGCAACTCACTCATATACTATGTACTACACTGTGCGTTTCTTATATTCTAAGTTTTTCAGTGCAACTCACTCATATACTATGTACTACACTGTGCGTTTCTTATATTCTAAGTTTTTCAGTGCAACTCACTCATATACTATGTACTACACTGTGCGTTTCTTATATTCTAAGTTTTTCAGTGCAACTCACTCATATACTATGTACTACACTGTGCATTTCGTGTAATGCAGGTTTTTCAGTAAATTCTAAGTTTTTCAGTGCAACTCACTCATATACTATGTACTACACTGTGCGTTTCTTATATTCTAAGTTTTTCAGTGCAACTCACTCATATACTATGTACTACACTGTGCGTTTCTTATATTCTAAGTTTTTCAGTGCAACTCACTCATATACTATGTACTACACTGTGCGTTTCTTATATTCTAAGTTTTTGAGTGCAACTCACTCATATACTATGTACTACACTGTGCGTTTCTTATATTCTAAGTTTTTGAGTGCAACTCACTCATATACTATGTACTACACTGTGCGTTTCTTATATTCTAAGTTTTTCAGTGCAACTCACTCATATACTATGTACTACACTGTGCGTTTCTTATATTCTAAGTTTTTCAGTGCAACTCACTCATATACTATGTACTACACTGTGCGTTTCTTATATTCTAAGTTTTTCAGTGCAACTCACTCATATACTATGTACTACACTGTGCGTTTCTTATATTCTAAGTTTTTCAGTGCAACTCACTCATATACTATGTACTACACTGTGCGTTTCTTATATTCTAAGTTTTTCAGTGCAACTCACTCATATACTATGTACTACACTGTGCGTTTCTTATATTCTAAGTTTTTCAGTGCAACTCACTCATATACTATGTACTACACTGTGCGTTTCTTATATTCTAAGTTTTTCAGTGCAACTCACTCATATACTATGTACTACACTGTGCGTTTCTTATATTCTAAGTTTTTCAGTGCAACTCACTCATATACTATGTACTACACTGTGCGTTTCTTATATTCTAAGTTTTTCAGTGCAACTCACTCATATACTATGTACTACACTGTGCGTTTCTTATATTCTAAGTTTTTGAGTGCAACTCACTCATATACTATGTACTACACTGTGCGTTTCTTATATTCTAAGTTTTTGAGTGCAACTCACTCATATACTATGTACTACACTGTGCGTTTCTTATATTCTAAGTTTTTCAGTGCAACTCACTCATATACTATGTACTACACTGTGCGTTTCTTATATTCTAAGTTTTTCAGTGCAACTCACTCATATACTATGTACTACACTGTGCGTTTCTTATATTCTAAGTTTTTGAGTGCAACTCACTCATATACTATGTACTACACTGTGCGTTTCTTATATTCTAAGTTTTTCAGTGCAACTCACTCATATACTATGTACTACACTGTGCGTTTCTTATATTCTAAGTTTTTCAGTGCAACTCACTCATATACTATGTACTACACTGTGCGTTTCTTATATTCTAAGTTTTTCAGTGCAACTCACTCATATACTATGTACTACACTGTGCGTTTCTTATATTCTAAGTTTTTCAGTGAAACTCACTCATATACTATGTACTACACTGTGCGTTTCTTATATTCTAAGTTTTTCAGTGCAACTCACTCATATACTATGTACTACACTGTGCGTTTCTTATATTCTAAGTTTTTCAGTGCAACTCACTCATATACTATGTACTACACTGTGCGTTTCTTATATTCTAAGTTTTTCAGTGCAACTCACTCATATACTATGTACTACACTGTGCGTTTCTTATATTCTAAGTTTTTCAGTGCAACTCACTCATATACTATGTACTACACTGTGCGTTTCTTATATTCTAAGTTTTTCAGTGCAACTCACTCATATACTATGTACTACACTGTGCGTTTCTTATATTCTAAGTTTTTCAGTGCAACTCACTCATATACTATGTACTACACTGTGCGTTTCTTATATTCTAAGTTTTTCAGTGCAACTCACTCATATACTATGTACTACACTGTGCGTTTCTTATATTCTAAGTTTTTCAGTGCAACTCACTCATATACTATGTACTACACTGTGCGTTTCTTATATTCTAAGTTTTTCAGTGCAACTCACTCATATACTATGTACTACACTGTGCGTTTCTTATATTCTAAGTTTTTCAGTGCAACTCACTCATATACTATGTACTACACTGTGCGTTTCTTATATTCTAAGTTTTTCAAGTGAAACTCACTCATATACTATGTACTACACTGTGCGTTTCTTATATTCTAAGTTTTTCAGTGCAACTCACTCATATACTATGTACTACACTGTGCGTTTCTTATATTCTAAGTTTTTCAGTGCAACTCACTCATATACTATGTACTACACTGTGCGTTTCTTATATTCTAAGTTTTTCAGTGCAACTCACTCATATACTATGTACTACACTGTGCGTTTCTTATATTCTAAGTTTTTCAGTGCAACTCACTCATATACTATGTACTACACTGTGCGTTTCTTATATTCTAAGTTTTTGAGTGCAACTCACTCATATACTATGTACTACACTGTGCGTTTCTTATATTCTAAGTTTTTCAGTGCAACTCACTCATATACTATGTACTACACTGTGCGTTTCTTATATTCTAAGTTTTTCAGTGCAACTCACTCATATACTATGTACTACACTGTGCGTTTCTTATATTCTAAGTTTTTCAGTGCAACTCACTCATATACTATGTACTACACTGTGCGTTTCTTATATTCTAAGTTTTTCAGTGCAACTCACTCATATACTATGTACTACACTGTGCGTTTCTTATATTCTAAGTTTTTCAGTGCAACTCACTCATATACTATGTACTACACTGTGCGTTTCTTATATTCTAAGTTTTTCAGTGCAACTCACTCATATACTATGTACTACACTGTGCGTTTCTTATATTCTAAGTTTTTCAGTGAAACTCACTCATATACTATGTACTACACTGTGCGTTTCTTATATTCTAAGTTTTTCAGTGCAACTCACTCATATACTATGTACTACACTGTGCGTTTCTTATATTCTAAGTTTTTCAGTGCAACTCACTCATATACTATGTACTACACTGTGCGTTTCTTATATTCTAAGTTTTTCAGTGCAACTCACTCATATACTATGTACTACACTGTGCGTTTCTTATATTCTAAGTTTTTCAGTGCAACTCACTCATATACTATGTACTACACTGTGCGTTTCTTATATTCTAAGTTTTTCAGTGCAACTCACTCATATACTATGTACTACACTGTGCGTTTCTTATATTCTAAGTTTTTCAGTGCAACTCACTCATATACTATGTACTACACTGTGCGTTTCTTATATTCTAAGTTTTTCAGTGCAACTCACTCATATACTATGTACTACACTGTGCGTTTCTTATATTCTAAGTTTTTGAGTGCAACTCACTCATATACTATGTACTACACTGTGCGTTTCTTATATTCTAAGTTTTTGAGTGCAACTCACTCATATACTATGTACTACACTGTGCGTTTCTTATATTCTAAGTTTTTGAGTGCAACTCACTCATATACTATGTACTACACTGTGCGTTTCTTATATTCTAAGTTTTTCAGTGCAACTCACTCATATACTATGTACTACACTGTGCGTTTCTTATATTCTAAGTTTTTCAGTGCAACTCACTCATATACTATGTACTACACTGTGCGTTTCTTATATTCTAAGTTTTTCAGTGCAACTCACTCATATACTATGTACTACACTGTGCGTTTCTTATATTCTAAGTTTTTCAGTGCAACTCACTCATATACTATGTACTACACTGTGCGTTTCTTATATTCTAAGTTTTTCAGTGCAACTCACTCATATACTATGTACTACACTGTGCGTTTCTTATATTCTAAGTTTTTCAGTGCAACTCACTCATATACTATGTACTACACTGTGCGTTTCTTATATTCTAAGTTTTTCAGTGCAACTCACTCATATACTATGTACTACACTGTGCGTTTCTTATATTCTAAGTTTTTGAGTGCAACTCACTCATATACTATGTACTACACTGTGCATTTCTTATATTCTAAGTTTTTCAGTGCAACTCACTCATATACTATGTACTACACTGTGCGTTTCTTATATTCTAAGTTTTTCAGTGCAACTCACTCATATACTATGTACTACACTGTGCGTTTCTTATATTCTAAGTTTTTCAGTGCAACTCACTCATATACTATGTACTACACTGTGCGTTTCTTATATTCTAAGTTTTTCAGTGCAACTCACTCATATACTATGTACTACACTGTGCGTTTCTTATATTCTAAGTTTTTCAGTGCAACTCACTCATATACTATGTACTACACTGTGCGTTTCTTATATTCTAAGTTTTTCAGTGCAACTCACTCATATACTATGTACTACACTGTGCGTTTCTTATATTCTAAGTTTTTCAGTGCAACTCACTCATATACTATGTACTACACTGTGCGTTTCTTATATTCTAAGTTTTTCAGTGCAACTCACTCATATACTATGTACTACACTGTGCGTTTCTTATATTCTAAGTTTTTCAGTGCAACTCACTCATATACTATGTACTACACTGTGCATTTCGTGTAATGCAGGTTTTTCAGTAAATTCTAAGTTTTTCAGTGCAACTCACTCATATACTATGTACTACACTGTGCGTTTCTTATATTCTAAGTTTTTCAGTGCAACTCACTCATATACTATGTACTACACTGTGCGTTTCTTATATTCTAAGTTTTTCAGTGCAACTCACTCATATACTATGTACTACACTGTGCGTTTCTTATATTCTAAGTTTTTGAGTGCAACTCACTCATATACTATGTACTACACTGTGCGTTTCTTATATTCTAAGTTTTTCAGTGCAACTCACTCATATACTATGTACTACACTGTGCGTTTCTTATATTCTAAGTTTTTCAGTGCAACTCACTCATATACTATGTACTACACTGTGCGTTTCTTATATTCTAAGTTTTTGAGTGCAACTCACTCATATACTATGTACTACACTGTGCGTTTCTTATATTCTAAGTTTTTCAGTGCAACTCACTCATATACTATGTACTACACTGTGCGTTTCTTATATTCTAAGTTTTTCAGTGCAACTCACTCATATACTATGTACTACACTGTGCGTTTCTTATATTCTAAGTTTTTCAGTGCAACTCACTCATATACTATGTACTACACTGTGCGTTTCTTATATTCTAAGTTTTTCAGTGCAACTCACTCATATACTATGTACTACACTGTGCGTTTCTTATATTCTAAGTTTTTCAGTGCAACTCACTCATATACTATGTACTACACTGTGCGTTTCTTATATTCTAAGTTTTTCAGTGCAACTCACTCATATACTATGTACTACACTGTGCGTTTCTTATATTCTAAGTTTTTGAGTGCAACTCACTCATATACTATGTACTACACTGTGCGTTTCTTATATTCTAAGTTTTTCAGTGCAACTCACTCATATACTATGTACTACACTGTGCGTTTCTTATATTCTAAGTTTTTCAGTGCAACTCACTCATATACTATGTACTACACTGTGCGTTTCTTATATTCTAAGTTTTTCAGTGCAACTCACTCATATACTATGTACTACACTGTGCGTTTCTTATATTCTAAGTTTTTCAGTGCAACTCACTCATATACTATGTACTACACTGTGCGTTTCTTATATTCTAAGTTTTTCAGTGCAACTCACTCATATACTATGTACTACACTGTGCGTTTCTTATATTCTAAGTTTTTCAGTGCAACTCACTCATATACTATGTACTACACTGTGCATTTCGTGTAATGCAGGTTTTCAGTAAATTCTAAGTTTTTCAGTGCAACTCACTCATATACTATGTACTACACTGTGCGTTTCTTATATTCTAAGTTTTTCAGTGCAACTCACTCATATACTATGTACTACACTGTGCGTTTCTTATATTCTAAGTTTTTCAGTGCAACTCACTCATATACTATGTACTACACTGTGCGTTTCTTATATTCTAAGTTTTTCAGTGCAACTCACTCATATACTATGTACTACACTGTGCGTTTCTTATATTCTAAGTTTTTCAGTGCAACTCACTCATATACTATGTACTACACTGTGCGTTTCTTATATTCTAAGTTTTTCAGTGCAACTCACTCATATACTATGTACTACACTGTGCGTTTCTTATATTCTAAGTTTTTCAGTGCAACTCACTCATATACTATGTACTACACTGTGCGTTTCTTATATTCTAAGTTTTTCAGTGCAACTCACTCATATACTATGTACTACACTGTGCGTTTCTTATATTCTAAGTTTTTCAGTGCAACTCACTCATATACTATGTACTACACTGTGCGTTTCTTATATTCTAAGTTTTTCAGTGCAACTCACTCATATACTATGTACTACACTGTGCGTTTCTTATATTCTAAGTTTTTCAGTGCAACTCACTCATATACTATGTACTACACTGTGCGTTTCTTATATTCTAAGTTTTTGAGTGCAACTCACTCATATACTATGTACTACACTGTGCGTTTCTTATATTCTAAGTTTTTCAGTGCAACTCACTCATATACTATGTACTACACTGTGCGTTTCTTATATTCTAAGTTTTTCAGTGCAACTCACTCATATACTATGTACTACACTGTGCGTTTCTTATATTCTAAGTTTTTGAGTGCAACTCACTCATATACTATGTACTACACTGTGCGTTTCTTATATTCTAAGTTTTTCAGTGCAACTCACTCATATACTATGTACTACACTGTGCGTTTCTTATATTCTAAGTTTTTCAGTGCAACTCACTCATATACTATGTACTACACTGTGCGTTTCTTATATTCTAAGTTTTTCAGTGCAACTCACTCATATACTATGTACTACACTGTGCGTTTCTTATATTCTAAGTTTTTCAGTGCAACTCACTCATATACTATGTACTACACTGTGCGTTTCTTATATTCTAAGTTTTTCAGTGCAACTCACTCATATACTATGTACTACACTGTGCGTTTCTTATATTCTAAGTTTTTCAGTGCAACTCACTCATATACTATGTACTACACTGTGCGTTTCTTATATTCTAAGTTTTTCAGTGCAACTCACTCATATACTATGTACTACACTGTGCGTTTCTTATATTCTAAGTTTTTCAGTGCAACTCACTCATATACTATGTACTACACTGTGCGTTTCTTATATTCTAAGTTTTTCAGTGCAACTCACTCAATATACTATGTACTACACTGTGCGTTTCTTATATTCTAAGTTTTTCAGTGCAACTCACTCATATACTATGTACTACACTGTGCGTTTCTTATATTCTAAGTTTTTCAGTGCAACTCACTCATATACTATGTACTACACTGTGCGTTTCTTATATTCTAAGTTTTTCAGTGCAACTCACTCATATACTATGTACTACACTGTGCGTTTCTTATATTCTAAGTTTTTCAGTGCAACTCACTCATATACTATGTACTACACTGTGCGTTTCTTATATTCTAAGTTTTTCAGTGCAACTCACTCATATACTATGTACTACACTGTGCGTTTCTTATATTCTAAGTTTTTGAGTGCAACTCACTCATATACTATGTACTACACTGTGCGTTTCTTATATTCTAAGTTTTTGAGTGCAACTCACTCATATACTATGTACTACACTGTGCGTTTCTTATATTCTAAGTTTTTCAGTGCAACTCACTCATATACTATGTACTACACTGTGCGTTTCTTATATTCTAAGTTTTTCAGTGCAACTCACTCATATACTATGTACTACACTGTGCGTTTCTTATATTCTAAGTTTTTCAGTGCAACTCACTCATATACTATGTACTACACTGTGCGTTTCTTATATTCTAAGTTTTTCAGTGCAACTCACTCATATACTATGTACTACACTGTGCGTTTCTTATATTCTAAGTTTTTCAGTGCAACTCACTCATATACTATGTACTACACTGTGCGTTTCTTATATTCTAAGTTTTTCAGTGCAACTCACTCATATACTATGTACTACACTGTGCGTTTCTTATATTCTAAGTTTTTCAGTGCAACTCACTCATATACTATGTACTACACTGTGCGTTTCTTATATTCTAAGTTTTTCAGTGCAACTCACTCATATACTATGTACTACACTGTGCGTTTCTTATATTCTAAGTTTTTGAGTGCAACTCACTCATATACTATGTACTACACTGTGCGTTTCTTATATTCTAAGTTTTTCAGTGCAACTCACTCATATACTATGTACTACACTGTGCGTTTCTTATATTCTAAGTTATTCAGTGCAACTCACTCATATACTATGTACTACACTGTGCGTTTCTTATATTCTAAGTTTTTCAGTGCAACTCACTCATATACTATGTACTACACTGTGCGTTTCTTATATTCTAAGTTTTTCAGTGCAACTCACTCATATACTATGTACTACACTGTGCGTTTCTTATATTCTAAGTTTTTCAGTGCAACTCACTCATATACTATGTACTACACTGTGCGTTTCTTATATTCTAAGTTTTTCAGTGCAACTCACTCATATACTATGTACTACACTGTGCGTTTCTTATATTCTAAGTTTTTCAGTGCAACTCACTCATATACTATGTACTACACTGTGCGTTTCTTATATTCTAAGTTTTTCAGTGCAACTCACTCATATACTATGTACTACACTGTGCGTTTCTTATATTCTAAGTTTTTCAGTGCAACTCACTCATATACTATGTACTACACTGTGCGTTTCTTATATTCTAAGTTTTTGAGTGCAACTCACTCATATACTATGTACTACACTGTGCGTTTCTTATATTCTAGAGTTTTTCAGTGCAACTCACTCATATACTATGTACTACACTGTGCATTTCGTGTAATGCGGGTTTTTCAGTGAATTCTAAGTTTTTCAGTGCAACTCACTCATATACTATGTACTACACTGTGCGTTTCTTATATTCTAAGTTTTTCAGTGCAACTCACTCATATACTATGTACTACACTGTGCGTTTCTTATATTCTAAGTTTTTGAGTGCAACTCACTCATATACTATGTACTACACTGTGCGTTTCTTATATTCTAAGTTTTTCAGTGCAACTCACTCATATACTATGTACTACACTGTGCGTTTCTTATATTCTAAGTTTTTCAGTGCAACTCACTCATATACTATGTACTACACTGTGCGTTTCTTATATTCTAAGTTTTTCAGTGCAACTCACTCATATACTATGTACTACACTGTGCGTTTCTTATATTCTAAGTTTTTCAGTGCAACTCACTCATATACTATGTACTACACTGTGCGTTTCTTATATTCTAAGTTTTTCAGTGCAACTCACTCATATACTATGTACTACACTGTGCATTTCGTGTAATGCGGGTTTTTCAGTAAATTCTAAGTTTTTCAGTGCAACTCACTCATATACTATATACTACACTGTGCGTTTCTTATATTCTAAGTTTTTCAGTGCAACTCACTCATATACTATGTACTACACTGTGCGTTTCTTATATTCTAAGTTTTTGAGTGCAACTCACTCATATACTATGTACTACACTGTGCGTTTCTTATATTCTAAGTTTTTGAGTGCAACTCACTCATATACTATGTACTACACTGTGCGTTTCTTATATTCTAAGTTTTTGAGTGCAACTCACTCATATACTATGTACTACATTGTGCGTTTCTTATATTCTAAGTTTTTCAGTGCAACTCACTCATATACTATGTACTACACTGTGCGTTTCTTATATTCTAAGTTTTTCAGTGCAACTCACTCATATACTATGTACTACACTGTGCGTTTCTTATATTCTAAGTTTTTCCAGTGCAACTCACTCATATACTATGTACTACACTGTGCGTTTCTGATATTCTAAGTTTTTCAGTGCAACTCACTCATATACTATGTACTACACTGTGCGTTTCTTATATTCTAAGTTTTTCAGTGCAACTCACTCATATACTATGTACTACACTGTGCGTTTCTTATATTCTAAGTTTTTCAGTGCAACTCACTCATATACTATGTACTACACTGTGCGTTTCTTATATTCTAAGTTTTTCAGTGCAACTCACTCATATACTATGTACTACACTGTGCGTTTCTTATATTCTAAGTTTTTCAGTGCAACTCACTCATATACTATGTACTACACTGTGCGTTTCTTATATTCTAAGTTTTTCAGTGCAACTCACTCATATACTATGTACTACACTGTGCGTTTCTTATATTCTAAGTTTTTCAGTGCAACTCACTCATATACTATGTACTACACTGTGCGTTTCTTATATTCTAAGTTTTTCAGTGCAACTCACTCATATACTATGTACTACACTGTGCGTTTCTTATATTCTAAGTTTTTGAGTGCAACTCACTCATATACTATGTACTACACTGTGCGTTTCTTATATTCTAAGTTTTTCAGTGCAACTCACTCATATACTATGTACTACACTGTGCGTTTCTTATATTCTAAGTTTTTCAGTGCAACTCACTCATATACTATGTACTACACTGTGCGTTTCTTATATTCTAAGTTTTTCAGTGCAACTCACTCATATACTATGTACTACACTGTGCGTTTCTTATATTCTAAGTTTTTTCAGTGCAACTCACTCATATACTATGTACTACACTGTGCGTTTCTTATATTCTAAGTTTTTCAGTGCAACTCACTCATATACTATGTACTACACTGTGCGTTTCTTATATTCTAAGTTTTTCAGTGCAACTCACTCATATACTATGTACTACACTGTGCGTTTCTTATATTCTAAGTTTTTCAGTGCAACTCACTCATATACTATGTACTACACTGTGCGTTTCTTATATTCTAAGTTTTTCAGTGCAACTCACTCATATACTATGTACTACACTGTGCGTTTCTTATATTCTAAGTTTTTCAGTGCAACTCACTCATATACTATGTACTACACTGTGCATTTCGTGTAATGCGGGTTTTTCAGTAAATTCTAAGTTTT